>NW_028324588.1:0-41536 GCF_052110815.1 Crocodylus siamensis
ACAACATTTTCCGGTTCATACAAACATATATGTTAATGACGTCACGTCATACACCCCATGTGCATTATAATTAACTATTTAAGTATGCGGGGCGGGTAGGCTTATATGCATCAGCTAATTACGCGTGCCCAGAAAGCCCTCTAGGTTACCAAAGGTTGAAAATCCCCTTTTCCCCCCCCCCACTCCAAGGAGTTAGTTGATTGAATTACAGTGTCTGTATCCTTCATGTGGATTGTCAGGGGAGTGTGATTTAGCATAGAAAGGCTGACAGATTGGTCAATACAGTAGAAGGGAGTGTTACTTTTTAGCACAATGGGTTTTTGATAGTGTTTCCCTTTATCAGATATGAGGCAGAAACTGCAGACCGTGCAGTTTCAATGATACTCTATATTCATTATGTATTCCTAATAATAATATTTCTAACAATATCCCCCCTCAAGATGCTTTCTGCTCCTCACTGTTATTTAGGCAAATCAAGATAATTACGAGGAATTTTTCTGAGGACCATGACTTTTGCTGCAATCTGTGCTTTAAGGGGGACTGTTGCAACTTGCATTCCTTCTACTGTGGTGGTTATCAATCTAGTGAAACAAGGAATAAGGCAAGGGATAAAAATTAAACCAGTCAGAGCACACAAAAGCATAAACCCTACTTTTCTCCACCAGGGTCCTCCAAATAATTTAAACCACCAGTCTTTATCCCATGTGTTTTCCCACGTTTGTATTGGTACATGGGCTATTTTCCTGATCTCTTTGGCCATCTCTAAGACTACTTTCCCATTATCATCTATTTGGAGGCAACAATTAGAAAGGTTGAACTTTACGCAGACTTCGCCATCCTCTGCGAGTAAATAGTCTAAGGCCATTCGATTTTGGTATATGGCTGCTCTCATCTGAGAACTCTGTCGGGCCAGTAACTCGAGAGCAGTGGCAGTCTGGTTAGTAATTATTTCCAAGACTGCCTGCAACCGGATGATTCTATTTAGCATATATATTGGTGTCCGGTATCCCCAACTCCCATCATTAGCCCATGTAGCTGGTTCATAATACTCAATAATCCTTTGAGGAGGCCACTCATCCTCCTTCCACTTTTGGGAGCCACCCTGTGTCAAACTTACATCAATGCTTCTCTTGGCCCTTTTCCAATCATCATACAAAGAGACTCCCAGCTTATTTCCAACCTCAGACGGTAGCAAAAAGAAAGCTGGTACAATTACTCCAATATAGCAAGTTCCTGTCCACCCTTGTGGTAGTATTGTATAGGCCCGTCGTCCGCAAATCCAATAGTATCCTCTTAAGGTTCTATTTTCTCTATTAGTGGTATTTGGAGGGGCCCAACCATAGGGCATCTTGGGAAACCCCAAGCCTCCTTCTGGACCCAAAGGACCAGCGGCTGTGAGGCCTTTTTTCATGGAACATTCCCATAGCCCATCCTGGTTCTTGTCTGTACAATCTGTCCTATCATTACTTTGATTTGTGGCACTCCAATACTTATTAAACCACACAATTGTTCCATTAGGATGCTGCCACACTAGCTGATTATACCCTGAGCTGTTAGGATAATAAAGCTGTTCTAATTTTGTAAGGTTCATCCATCTTACTTTTAAAGTCCATATGCAACTGCTGTGTCCCAAACTTTTTTCTGTACCAGTATTACTGATGCAATACTCTCCCAATGCCACTTGGGAAAGCTCCCAGCTGCGGTTCTCATCCCATTCTTGACTAGTACTCTTAACATCTGCCTTACTACTTACTAGCCACTTTGGGGCCAAAGGAAAAGCCCTCCAAGGCCACCGGCCTCCGGCCTCTTGGAGTCCCCCACAGGCCCAGCAGTTGGTAAGATTAAAAGTACCTGCAATTCTTTCCATCATGTCAACATACAAATTTGTCCCTGGGGGAGCAATTGGGGAAAGCGGGGGTATAAGCCGGCGACTAAGGCTGCTCAATTCTGCTTCTTTCACTATACAGATAACAACAAGGCATATTAAGATTCCCACCATATTTTCCCCTTTCATGAGATCAAATACAGCCTAAATGTTTCCCTTTTTACTTTCTTGTCTGATTTTCTGAACTTTGATTAAGCCGTCTCAGGCGCACTTGGAGATCACCCGTAGGTTCACAGCTCCACTTGCTGGCTTCTTGTTCCGAAGACGACTCAGCTTCCGGAGTGAGCTCGTCCTGGGAGTTGATGTCCTCTGACGCTCGTGGATGTCGTTTCACACGGGTATGGTGTATCCAACGGTCATGGCCAGCAATCTTTACAGCGGTGTGGGTTGTTAGAAGTACCTGGAAAGGGCCACTCCACCTCGCAGTCAAAGGTTCCTTTTTCCACCGCTGCACCAAGACCCAGTCTCCCGGGGAGAAGTCATGTACCGGTACGTCTAAAGGCAGGCGCTGAAAGGAGGCTGCATACCTGTGAAGAGAAGACAAGACAGACTGCAAAGCAATAACATACATATGAAGCTCACTATTACCTAACTCAAAAGTTACATTTTCTCGCATCCCAGGAGGTAAGACTCGAGGTGGTTTGCCAAACATAATTTCATATGGGGTCAATTTGAGGCCCCGTCGGGGAGTGTTTCGAATGCAAGTAAGAGCTAGCGGCAATGCTTGAGGCCACTTAAGGCGCGTTTCAATACAGATTTTGGTGAGCAGAGTCTTCAAAGTCCTATTCATGCGTTCCACTTGTCCTGAACTCTGTGGTCTCCATGGTGTGTGTAGTTTCCAAGTGATCTTGAGAGTTTGCGCGACTTCTTGAACCACTTTTCCCACAAAGTGTTGCCTTGATCCGACTCGATGGATTCAGGCAGGAAATACCGGGGAATGATCTCCTGCAACAAATACTTCACTACTGTAGCCGCAGTGGCAGTCCTGGTGGGCCAGGCCTCGACCCAACCAGAGAGCTGATCTACCATGACAAGTAAAAACCCGTGATGTCCGGACCGTGGGAGCTCGGCAAAATCAATCTGCCATGCCTGTCCAGGGTACGCTGCCCAGGGTCTACCTCCCATTGGCACAGGGGGTTTCCTTCAAGGGTTTACTTTCTGGCATGTGATGCACTTGGTAGCAATGCGCTGAGCTTCTACATATAGCCCTGGGGCTACTGCTTGGCGAATCACTAGATCACCCATAGCCAAGCCTCCCATATGGGTTCTTGCATGGAGCTGTTGCAGCACCTCCTGAAGCAATGGCCTGGGTATCATGACCTTTCCTCCCGGTACTATCCACCACCCCGGGAGTTCTTTCCTGCACAAGCTTTCTGTGCAAACTTATCTTCTTCAGGGGAATACTGTGGGACTAAATCCTGGACGTATGGCCATATGGCATGGGACATGGCCTGCCTGGATACCTCCTCCACTTCTCCCCCAATAAATGCGGCTTCTTTTGCTGCTGCATCAGCCTTTGCATTTCCAAGCTTATGCTTTTCCTCAGCAGCCTTCCCATGGGCCCGCACATGAATGACTGCTACCTCTTTAGGCTGGTGGAGTGCCTCTAGTAGCTTGATAATCTGGGGGCCATTAGCAATCTGATTCCCAGAAGCCGTAATGAAACCCCTTTCTTTCCACAATAGTCCATGCGCATGGACTGTAGAAAAAGCATAGTGAGAGTCAGTGTATACATTAACCCGCTGGTCTGTCCCCAGCTGTAATGCTCGGGTGAGCGCAGTGAGTTCCGCGGCCTGTGCCGACCATGAGCTCGGCAATGACTCCCTCCATACTACCTTATCCAAGGTTACCACTGCACATCCTGTTCGTCTTTTTCCATCAATGACAGAGCTGGAGCCGTCTACGAAGTATTCAGCATCTGGGTCTTCAGTTGGATCCTCAGCAAGATCAGGCCGCACCTGCGTGGTTTGATTCAGGACCTCAAGGCAGTCATGCGTCGGTTTCCCTGGCTCCGGCAGCAAGGTTGCAGGGTTTAAGGCTGTAGTATGTTTGAAAGTAAGTCCTGGATTAGAGAGCAAAAATATCTCATACCGTGATTGTCTGGAGGGGTTAAGAAACTTTCCTCCCTCAGTCCCTAGGATCTGGGGAACTCCATGAGGGGTGAGTATTTCCATATCCGCACCCATGACTATCTTCTGGGCTTCTTCAACAACCACTGCTGTGGCTGCCACAGCCCGAAGACAGGCTGGCCACCCGAGTGCCACTGGATCTAGAACCTTTGAGTAATATCCCACGGGTCTCCAGGTCGGGCCTGATGGCTGTGTCAGCACCCCTGATGCAACCCCTCGATTCTCATGAACATACAGTCGATATGGCTTTTTACTATTTGGGATGGCCAGGGCAGGGGGCTGGATTAATGCTGCCTTCAGCAGATCAAAGGCATGCTGCATTTCTTTATTCCATTTCCATTTAGTGAGACTCTCCTTAGTCAGTGAGTCATACAGTGGTCTAGCCTTCCCACCATAATCTGGTATCCACTCACCATAATCTGGGTGCACTCGTGACGCGTAGTGGGTGTACGCGGATTTGGCGGTGAGGTTGGCGGTGCACCCCATGCAAAAAGCATCAGCTATGCTGCCAGCCGCCGGGGGCATGCGAGGTTCATGTCTCTGCTGTACCTCACTCCTGGGCGCTGGGCAGGGCTGGCGCAGTCCGCGTCCTGGGCTGACCGGCTCCTGCCCCAGTGGCACGTGCAGTTTTGGGGGTCTCCTCCCTGCCCCAGATGCAGTGACCCAGCTTCAGGGGTTGGACTTTCCTGGCCAGGATCTCTTATGAAGGCAGCGGCCCTGCGGTGCCAGCCCAAGCTGTCAGCTCTGCTCACGCCTCACAGCTCCAGCTCCCGGGCTCAGCCATCAGGGAGGGGAAGTGTCACACCGGGCCCCAGTGAACACGCCTGGCAAGCCTGGCGCGGCCTCCTCGTTCCCCTTCACCATGACCAAACTCCCTTACAGGCTGATCTGGGCCGTGCTGGGGCTCAGGGGCCCCCACCTGTGCCACATTTGCTGCACGTCCCTCCTGCTTCTGTCTCCCAGGAGGGAGGACAAGGTTGAATCCTCCCCCAAATGAAACTTGACTGCACTGGAGCCAAAACACCCCAAACCCTTCCCTCACTGACATGCCAGTGTCCTGCCCTGCAGGCTGTCCCTGGCCCCGCACACACAGCGGAGAGCTTGGGGGCAGCTGGGCAGGCCCCCACCCGCGCTGGGCTGCTCTTCTCCCTGGTCCCTGGCAGGTGCCAGCACTGAGCTCCCTCCTGCCCAGGGCTGCCAGCCCGGGGCATTGCAGACCTTGTCCTGCCCCCACAACGCCCCCCCCCAGCAAACCACACCCCAGTGTAACAATGTTGAGCGCTATCCCACCATTGCAGCTGGCCAGAGCCTGCCTGCCGTGCTGTCCCACACCGGGCTGTGGGGATGATGGACTGTGGAGGACCCTGCCACGGGGCTGCACAAGAGGCCACTCACTGCGCTGACCCTTCATGGGGGAGAGGTGAGGCCCCGTCTGGGGTCAAACACTGCCTCTGGGACAGAAAGCAAAGCGCAGGAAGACACAGTCACATTTCTTCAGGAAATGGTAAAGACTGAGAGCGCCCGACAGGAGAGAGAAACTGGTCGAGACATTGGGGGTGGGAGTAAAGAGAAGATCAATGAGGGCAGGAGCTGAGGTAAGAGAAGAGCTGAAGAAGCAGGTGTGTGAGCCTGGCAAAGGGACACGGGAAAATGAGCATCTTGGCAAAAGGACACACACACGTTGGCGCAAGACTTGAGTGTCTGGAGTATAAATATAGATGCCGCAAGGATAGTTTCTTTGCAGTAGCCTGGGGAAGGGTAACTCCCGCTCAGAGCGGTTACCATTGTCCAAAACCGATTCACTGCGGTGGGCTGCTTGTGCTTACTAAGCAGAGCAGCTAGCGTAGTGTCCGGGTGACAGGAAACCACTCAGAGCTTTTTGCCATTTAATATCTATTTTTCATTCTGTCTTTGAAATGTTTGGGTTTTCTTCTGATTTCAAGTGAAAAAAATCAGTTCCTTGGACGCAGAGGAACAAGAGCGCTTCAGTGCCTAGGAGGTGGCACCTGGCGGAAATGGAAGTGTCCAGGGGAGTTAGGCACGGATGGTACGAGGTGGGAGTTGGCCGATGGCTTTGAAAAAGCCCGAATGTTGCAGTGACCTGCTTGAAAAGCCCACTAGGATCCAGGTCCACAACGTGAGGTGTCTAACACCCCCATTCAGATGAAAGTGAATTAGGCACCCTCGTGACTCTGATTGTATGGGCCTTATCATGTAGAGGTGTCCTAAGTCCGTTACAGAAGTGTCATAATATGTGGGTGTGCCAGAGAGCTCTTGTTTCACTGCCATTAGCAAAGTAGTGTCCACTTTCTTCAGCTGGAGAAAGGGAAGAAGACAGACGGAAACGCAGGAGAAACAGCTGCAAAGCAGCCCCAGACACGGGCGTGGGCGAGCTGGGCAGCCGCCTGGGGCCCAGACAGAAGGCGGGGCGGGGGGCTGAAAAGGGAAATAAATAAATAAAATTGCAAGAAAGTTGTCATAATTGAGCATATACTATTCTGGCAACGTTATCAATTCAGAACAAACTATTTAAAGACATCGATACCACAGATGTAATAAAGACATTTGCAACAACAACTCATTATCACCGGCAATGTGGGGCCCGAGACTGAGTGTTTGTCCAGGGCTGCCAGGAGTCTAGGTACCGTCCTGCTGGGGAAAGAAACAGAGAAGAACAAGGAAGGTCACCAGCACATCGAGGGAAGTGATTATTTCCCTGGTATTCTGTGCCGCGGAGGCCACATCTGGACTTGTGTGTCCAGTTTTGGGCCCCCACTACAGAAAGGATGTGGACAAGTCGGAGAGAGTCCAGCGGAGGGCAATGGAAATGGTCACCGGGTTCGGACACATGACTTGTGAGGAGGGGCTGAGGGAACGGGGCTTATTTCGTCTGCAGAAGAGACGACTCAGAGGGGATTTGATAGCAGCCTTCAACTCCCTGAAGCGGGGCTCGAACGAGGAGGGAGCTGGACTGTTCTCCGTGGTGGCAGAGGTGACAGGACAAGGAGCAATGGCCTCAAGTTGCAGCAGGGGAGGGTTAGGTTGGATATTAGGGAAACTCTCCCTAGCAGGATGGTGAAGCACTGAGAGGTGGTGGCATCTCCATCTTTGGAGGTTTTTAAGGCCAGGCACAACTGAGCAATGGCTGGGATGATTTAGATGTGGATGATCCTGTTCTTCGTAGGGGGTTGGACTAGATGTGACCTCCTGAGGTCCCTTCCAAACCCCATTTTGTATTTTCGATATGGAGAAGAAGAAGCAGAAGAGATTGCACGTGCTGGACTGCAAGAGGAGGCAAAGTACAGGGTGTGTGGGAGGTGCAGGAGCATGCACGGGCCTGGACAAGGATCCTCGTTAGAAAAACACTCTGACACGGGGGAGAGAGAGAAGCAGTTTGCAAGACTTGGCAACCCCAAGCACCAGCAGTGAAACAGAGCGCCCAGCAAGCCATGCACTCGCACTGAATGCCACCTTCCCTCCACGTTCCCTGGTTTCCCAGACTGACGAACGAGGGATATTCCTAACACTGGGGGCTACTAATTCCTAAACATGCTGATAACTAATGACGCTCACGCCCTGCGATCCTGGCCTCACAGGGGGCATCTCCAGCTGCTTTACACCATTCCCGGCTGTGCCAGCCCCAGGGGCCCTTCAGGTGCGGTGTGGCCGAGGCAGACTGCCACTTAGATGCACGAAGGGAAGCACAACTCCACCGCTCCCCCTTGCAGGCCGGCCCCTGTCCCCTGGGTGGGTCGGTGCTGAGCTCGGGTGTTCAAAGCAGGACCTGGTTCACAAACAAGACTGAGACTGGGGATGTTCATGAGTTAACCCCTTCCTGCCATCCCAAATGGGCCTAGCCTCTGGCTCACCCAACACAGGATTGAACCCAATGTTCCTGGCGCTTGGGCCTTTAATTTTAATCCTGGTCCAACCTGCAGCCTTTAACACATCAAAGTTGCCTACTCTTGTTCTCCAGCTAACGGATAATAAAGCATTAGAGGGGAGGAGGAAATGCCCCTCTGCGTTGCTGGGGGTTCAGGAAGGAACAGGATCCCCTCGAGACACCTCAACCCCACGGCAATGTCTGGTGGGGCAGTGGGGGCAGGAGGCAGCCCAGTGTCCCTGCCCAGCTACGCTTCAGCAAGGCCGGGCTCAGGCGGCTTTGTGACGCGTGTCCTCTTTGCCATCACACTGCCCTTGCCAGGGTGCTGGGGCAGAGATGAAAGCAGAGCAGAGGAGTTTCCTGCTTGCTCTGTGGTTGACACAGATGAGAAGAGTCAAGTTGCATTTGGGTTGTTGCATTTCATTGTAGCCGTAGTTGTCTTTTGTGCCCTGAGCCGGGGGGGGGCTTCAGCCTGTTCCTAACATGCCTCGTGTTCTTCCTTCCTCTGGCAGGGGAAGCAGTCAGAAGATCACCTCCTCCAAGCCTGAGCCCTCAGTATCCCTTAAAAAAACAATATTCCCTCCAGTTAAAAAATAAACAGTTAATTGAAAATTCACCAGCCTCAGGACATCAGTGCGGACAACGGATGGGAACCACAGGGCAGGGAGTGCGTGGATGTCACCAAATCGGCCCTGAGCTCCCCGAGTTCAAAACAGGGGACGGGCAAGTCAAAGGAAGTTCCAAAAAGATGGTCAAGGGATGGGGGACTTTCTGGTTTGAAAAATGATGTCCCTTAGTCTGAAAGTAATTAGTATATATCTGAAAGGGCAGGGAAGATGGCCATTTTACCCAGCGTGAAAATTAGAGTAATGCACAGGTGCACAGGGAGAAAAACAGGAAGACCAAAGTACAAATGAAGATCCATCTAGCAAAGGGCATACAAGGAAAAAAAAACCACAGCATCCTACAAGGATGCGAAAAGAGTAAGAGCAAGGAAAGTGTAGGGCCCTCATCTCACGAGAAGTGGAAGCTAATTAAGGATGAGAATGACAAGGCGTCTTTACTTCAGCTGGCAGAATAAAGATCTACTCTCAGATGAAGTGAAGAGTTGGCAGCAAGGATGGGGAGAAGCTAAGCAGCCATTGCTATTATCTCACTGCCCTCATCCCTCCAGGTTGAATAGGACCCGTCCACCACCACTTAATGAGAACGGGGTGAGAGACAGTGTCGAAGGCCTTCCGAAAGCCCAGGAAGACTATGTCCACTGCTAGCCCTGCATCTAAGGATTTGGTTACCTGGTCATAGATAATTGTGCCAGGATAACTCTCTCAAAAAGCTTACCCAGGATCGAGGTAAGACAAACTGGCCTATAGTTTCCCGGGTCCTCCTTTCTCGCTTTTTTGAACAACATTGGCCCTTTTCCAGTCCTCTGGCACCACACCACAGCCCCACGAGTGCTCGTACAGCCGTGCCAGGGGTCCCGCCATGACCTCTGCTAGTTCCCTCAGCACTCGGGGGTGGAGATCGTCCAGACCAGCTGATTTAAATACGTCCCGTCCCTCCAGAAGTTCCCTGACTGGGTCCTCCCTGCCCCTGGGCCTGGGTGCGCCTCCCCTGGGGCCTACGGGGGGCCTGGTGTGGGGGGGTGACCCGGTCCCTGCTCAGAAAAATGGAGGTAAAGAAATTGTTAAATAGGTTAGCTTTGCAGGCTGGTGTGACAACCAGATTTCCTGGCGTGTCTTGCAGGGGCCCCATGTTACCCAGTAACTTCGTTTTGCCCCTATGTATTTAAAAAAGGACTTCTTGTTGTCCTTGATCCGGGTCGCCAGTCCCAGCCCCATCTCTGCCTTGGCCTTCCTGACCCCCCACTGCATCCCCACGCAACCGCAGTATAGTCCTCCCTGGGCATGGCCCCTCCCTGCCATTGGGTACGCACCAGGAGACGTTCCCAGATGATTTTGGGGAGCTGTGGGGGCTTTTGCACACTCCTGCTCCCTTTGATCCGTGTTGGGATTACCTCCCTTTGGGCTTGGAGCATCGTCTGCTTAAGGGACGACCACTCTTCCTGGCTCCCCTCGCCGCCGGGACCTCAGTGCCTCCCCGACGAGTCTCCTTACCTCACTGAAATCCGCCCTCCTCAAGTCCAGGGTTGCTGCCAGCCAAAGCATTCAGGAAATTTGAGCCAAAACCTGTTTAACATTTTTTATTGGCAGCAATATACTCTGGGACAAGGTAAATACTAAAAGAAATGAATACAGAACCGCTGCACGTGTAAGTACGTGAAGGTGAAGTTCAGTAGTTTGTCTAATAAAAGATATCAGCTCTGCCCCAGCTTTGTCTGCTGACATCCAGGGCCGGACACAGGCGTGCATGAACCAGGCGGCCGCCCAGGGCCCACACAGAAAGGGGGCCCAATTCTTATTATCGTGATCTCTGGCCAGATACTAAAAGTTTCCCCGGGGCCACCACGAGTCTAAATTGGTGCTATCGACATGTAGTGGCCATGGCGGGGGTCGCTAATACCCATTTCAGGGCGTTGCTCAGCTGATCGTCAAACTGGCCAGCTTCAGCTGAACAATAACACCAATAACTCTTTCTGTCATGGGAGCACAGGGAGGCCTCAGCTGCCGTGAGAGCCGGGATCTGGGCAGCACTGGGTACACAGCGGGGCCTGATTTCAGTCCACCTCAATTTGGCATCAAATTCAGAGTGCGTTTTTAAACTGGCATATTGAAAATGGGTAAGAAAACAGGTCTCATTTAAGCAATGGCCTTCGCAGAATCATAGAAAATGAGAGCTGAAAGCCCCCCACAACTTCCTTCGCTTGCTTGCCAGAACCCATCCGCACCGAGCAACGGGCGGGTGGGAGCCGGAGCTTTTAACCAGGAACTCAGATCCTTTGTCATGCTGTGTCCTTTCCTTTTGCATCCCGTCCTTACCAGCACGTCCCACCATTTCATTGCCTTACCCCGAGGGACACCAGGAAGGAGACAAGAGCGGGGCAGAGATGACTGTTGTGTGTGATGGGCTTTGGCGGAGAACCAGCAGGGCGGGCTGTCTTGGGCGACAGGGCTATGGGACAAGAGGGGTGGCAGTGGTGGCTGTGCTGTGTGACTGCGGTTGTGCCAGCTCAGAGCAATGAGAGGGGCAGTGCACGGTTGACTGCTTTTCTCCCCCAAGGAAAACTTTGGGGAAGTTTACATGGGCGCCTCTGTACTTTCAGGTCTGGGGTTGGTGCTTCTTCAGCACCAGCCTGAGGCACGTGGCTCCTTCTGAACGCTGCAGTGTAAGCAGCAGGAATAGCAGTCACGTATCTACTGCACCCGCATTAGGCATATCCTAACAGTGGGCAGAGTCCCCTCCCCAACGCCAAGAGCCACATAAATACCAGGAGAACCACTGGCAAGGCCTCTGCAAGGGTCATATGCTGAGATGCTTCCTGTTTTCCCTGGGCAGGCAAGACTCTCCTCTGCTGCGTGGGCTGTGTCCAGGGAAGGACGGGGACCCCGTTGCATGAATAATAGCTGCAGCACCACGCTGACCCAGACCGGTGGGCCCGGTCCTTTCTGGGCCGCACAGGGGCCGCTCGGCTGCGTGGTGAAGGGCTGCCGGACACGACCCAGGTCCTTGGTGCTGGTGGAGCCCGAAGGAGCCCGAGAAGGGGACGTGGCCCCAGAGTCAGCAGTGGGTGGAGATGCAGACCCAGGGCGGGGGGCACAGTGGGGCAGGACTGTCCCCTTCTCTTAGCCCCCAACCCCAGTGGGATGTGCAGCAGCCCAGCACTAGGGGCATTAAAGGGGCAGGGCGGGACTGGGGCAGGGGCAGGGGCAGGATTGTTTGCAAGCGGTACACGGGCTTCCTCTGCAGCAGCCGCGGGCACATCTGAACAGCTCTGCCCTTGGCTCAGATCAAGCGAGTGCTCCAGAGCAGGCTGAATAGCCCCGGAGCAGCTTCCATGTGACCCTGGGGGGGAGCAGGGAGAGCAAACGCCTGTCCCTGCCCCTGGCACGAGCACTGTGCAGCGGGATTCCCGTCTGTGCAGAGGATGAGGAGGGGGCTTTGTCTGCTCTTTGGTTTGTCGTGAAGCTTCGGTCGAAGTCCCTGCTACAGAAGCGGAGGGCAGACAGAGATCGGCCAGACCCTGCCCCACAGGACAGGTGTCTGCTGGGTTCGTGCTCTTGCTCGTGCAGACATCTTCTTGCTCAAATCACAAGCCCTGGCAGGACAGCTGTAGTGCTCAACCCCCAGCGTGCAGGCCACATCAGGCCCACAAGCCATGGCGTTCCAGAAATGCGGAGGCAGGGCAGCAGAGGCGGCGCTCATTGCTGCTCCGCTGATGCCACATTTCAGACCTCCAGAGAGCCCCAGGGAGCAGGTGATGTGACCCGCAGGCCAGACAGCCGTGGGGCGGTGCGCGGGGGTCGCGCCACAGCCACAGCCGGCACGCGGGGGGGGGGGGGCAGCGCCCCGCATCACCCCCACGCTGACCCCGCGCGCCGCGCCCACGCTGGAGCTGGCCCACGACCAGCCTCGTGAGCAGGATTTGGCCGACAGGGCCGGGCGACTGAGCACCACCGTGCTACGCGGCGGGCGGCCGGGCCCGGCCGTGCGGAGGGGTCAGCCAGGCTGGAGCTGCCCCTGAGGGAGGGGGCCGGCAGCCAAGGGCCCCGCGCCGGGGGGGCTGAGCCTGCCCGGGCGCGGAAAGCAACCGCAGGATTGTGTGGCTGAATTACAATCGCCCTCTGAGAAAACCCTGCCAGTTCTCCGATGGCCCCTCCCCCCAGAAGAAAAGGGGGAAGAAAAGGAAAGGTCCCCAAGCCCCCGCACAGCGCCTGCCCGGCCCCGCGCCCGCCCCCCGCAGCCCCTGAGCCCTGCCGGGGGGGCAGGGGCGGGTGCCGCAGAGCAGAGCCCGCCCCCCCGCCCCACTCCCGGGCCGGGGCCCGCGCCGCGCCCGCGCCCTCCTCGCGGGGAGGGGGCCACCCGCTGCCGCCCCCCCGGGACCGCCGCAATCCCGGAGCCGCAGGGCAGGGCCGGGCCGGGCCGGGGGGGCCGCTTTCGGGGCGGGGGGCGGGGCCGGGCGGGCTGTGGGGGCGGGGCGCACGGAGCGCGGGGGGTTCCCGCCACTTCTCCGCTTCCGCCGCTGCCGCGTGGCGCCAGGAGCGGGCTCCCCGCCCCCTTCCGCTCCGCCCTCAGGCCTGTCCTCAGCGGCCGCAGGAGCGCTGGGGTGGGCTGCCCCGCGCCCGGCTCTCGCCGGGGTGTCCCCGTGCTGCTCCTGGCACTAAAGCCTGTGAGCTCCTGGCAGAGGGTCTCGGCCCCGCTCAGGGTCAGGCTGAGCCCACATTCGTGCTCAGGAAGAGCTTTTACGCCATGTTCAGACGGGTATGGGCCGCGGCGCGTTTGCTGTCCTCTGCAGGGGTGGGCGCAGCTCTCTTGAGTATCTCTGAGCAATCCTTGCAGCCGCCAGTTGGCCGCGCCCTCCCCCTTTCCCCCACTTCCTTGTTGCAGGCGAGGGCATTTTTCGTGTTTGGGGGCAATATGACGGGTAGTTGGGACAGGGCTGTTGTGTAGTTTTAAGCCATCCTTCTCCTGACCCCCCTTCACGCCTGCAAAACGTGGACCGTCTACCAACACGGGGCTGGCAAGGCTGGGAACTGTGCCAGGCTGTCTTTGAGGTTCCCGCTACACATGCAGGTAAAGGCGTGATGGGATCTAATATGTGATCCAAGGAATCGCACCTCCTTCCATGCCACACATGCATGGCCCGAGGCATGACTGTGAAACCATGCATTAGATGCCATTGTGCCTTGTTGCTGGTCATGGGGAGGCCTGATCCCCGGCTCCCCCTGCACTGGCAAGAAGCAAGCTCTGGCAGCTGTTTCCCTCCCCCAGCCGCAGTGCACACACCATGCACCCCGGGGGCCTCGAGTGGCCAGGGGCCCAGCATCTGCAGCTGCAGGGCACTGCTGGCTGAGAGTCCCTTCAGCTGCGGGCCTCCCACCCATGGCTGTGCATGGTGCACCCCTGCAGCTGGGAGTCCAGCCAGCTGACAGGCCTTCTGACTTACATGTGCGCGGTCCAACTGGAGAGCAACCACCTATATAGTTACTACATATTTCCCAGCAATAACTTCAGAGCTGGTTGGACCTTTTTATGGCATGATACTACATTTGCATGTGTAGCCAGTCTAAATTAATTTCAAACTTAACCCAGTAATTTCATGATACATGTAAAGCGTAGAGGGCCCGAGAATGCCACAAATCCCGTGACAAGAATTCTCTCATCCACCGTGGTCTTTCCCTGTCACTTCTGTGCCTTCCTTCCCTTGCACCTGTCCCTAACCATTGTTTTTTCCCCCGAGTTCAAATTGTACTGTTGAACATATTCGGGAGCCTGGGCATGGGGATGAGGTGGGTCTTGGGGGGCAGCGCGTGTCGCCTGGGTGTGCGGCGGGGAGTGGAGCAGCCCCGGGGCTTGTGCGGGGCTGTGGGTTGGTGCGATGGGAGGAGCCCTGGGCAGTGCCGGGACTGGCACAGCGCTTCGCTCCCTCCGGTAGACACACGCTGAGAGTTGGACGGAGATGAGCCCTGCCGCACCCCTGCCCGTGCGTGCGCCAGTGCTGCCCACGCGCGGGATTGCTGCGCTGCTCTGGACGTCTGCGCTTCGGGACTGTGAAACCCATAACTCTGCCATAGACACGAGGAGGAATTACGGGTTTTGCACCCTTGAAGCACAGTCGTCCAGAGCAGCACCAGAGACCCCAGCGAGAGAGCGCGAGAGCGAGCGCCTGTGCGCGTTCGTTTGTGCCGGCGTTGGTTCACCGCTCCCCCCTGAGCAGCGCAGACCATCCGCACACGCTTCCTCAGCCCAACTAAGGGAGTTTGTACCTGAAAGTTTGCCAAGAACAATTTTCCCACCTCGTTATTTGGTGCAATGAAAGAGATCACATTCACCCCAAGAACCTGTCTGCCCTGTCCTCGCACCAGGACACGAACTCACACCTGCTGCGGGACGTCCGCCCTAGAAATTCCCGCACTTTTTTCTGCGCGGGCCCCGGGCAGCCGACACGCAGGGCGGCACCGTTTGGGGCATCTTCCCTTGGCTGCTGTCCCCAGCAGACACTCCTCTCTTGAATTCACTCCTACATTGAATTCAGTAGGCTGTGTTTCATTAAAGCGTGTTAACTAGAAAGACATCCAGTCCTGATTTGAAGATGTCAAGAGATGGAGACTCCACCTTAAGTGGAGACCACGTACTTATCTCCAATTACAGTAATTGCAAGGTATAAAAATTCCCTGCTAATTCCAAACCAAAAATACAGTGCAACTTTATTTATGCAGCATCATTCACAGATAGAGAAAGGAAACCTCATGACGATGGCTTGAGAGGACAGGTTTCTGCCTACCGGAGAGAAAAAGAAAGCAGCACAACGAAAAGCCTGCATGAGTGAAATCAATTCCCTGTTATTTCCACCCCAGGAAAATGAAGACCCTTCCGCAAAGCACTTGGACAGGCTAGTTCTGTCGTACCCACTGGTAGTAGCCAGTGTATTGCACGCATGTGCAGACACTTTGCCTATCGCTCTAAACTTTGGGAAAGGATGGTGTGGGGTTGGTGCTTGGGGGAGGAGAGGGAAGAACTGGAGCAGGATATTCAGCAAAAGAGAAAAACACAAGCTCGTCTGCCACTCCAGCCAGAGCCTTTCAAACAGAAGCTCAAATGGTGTCCCGGTGTCCCCCGCCAGCCCGCTCAAGGGATGAATGCCTGCCTGTTTGCAGGGGGCAATGGGAGCTGCAGGGCTAGTTGCCAGAGCCAAAGCTTTGGGCCTTGAGTTGCAGCGCCCCGCTAACATTGGGATTTCCGCAACCCCCTGTTGCAGCAGAGTGCGTATTCGGAGAAAGCAAAACAGCGCGGCTCAGCTTAGCCCTGCTGTGCTCATTCAAGCTGTCCAGGATCCTACTGGGCAACATTCCCTCACTCCCAGCAGATCACCTCCTAAAGGATCAGGGGCTTCTTAATATGTCAGCCTAGAAAGTATTGTGTTTTTCAAAATACAACAGACCCCTTCTTTGCTGGAAATCCCATTACCCATTGCACAAAGACATCGAGTAAGAGCAGTTTCTGCCAGGTCCTGGGAAAAATAAAGTCAAACCTTCATGTGATCTACAGGGTGCACAGCAATAAGCCAGCTCAGGTGCTTTGCTGCTGCTCCCCAGTTAGGTACAGCTAGGCAATACCAGGATGTCCCCTTATTGTGTGATCCCGTTTTTAGGCTTGGGTTGGTCCCATGCTGGTGCTCCCCTCACTCACCCACCATCGGGCCCATTTGTTTCCAGGCCTGTTGCCATTCTTGCATGAGTTTTTCCTACCCAGGCACTAGGCCAGGTATGGCACCATTTCATAGTTTCCCAGTTAGGAGGGTCGGAAGAGACCTGAGCAGATCATCAAGTCTGACCCCCTGCCATGGCAGGAAAGAGGCCTGGGGTCAAATGACCCCAGCAAGGTGATTCTCAAGCCTTGTCTTAAAGACCCCCAGGGTAGGGGCCAGCACCACTTTGCTTGCAAGTTGGTTCCAGATCCTAGCCGCCCTGACAGTGGAATAGCATCTCCTGATGTCTAATCTGCATTTACCCTCTGCCAGCTTGTGACCGTTATTTCTAGTCACTCCTGGTAGCACTCGGGGGATCAGGGACTCCCCCAGTGCCTGCTGGTCCCCACTGACTAGTTTGTAACAGGCCACTAGATCCCCCTCAGCCTTCTCTTGTGGGGGCTGAACAGGTTCAGGTCCCGTCGCCTGTCCACATAGGGCCTGCCCTGCTGCCCCCTCATGGTGGGCACCACTTCTCCTGAGTGAGGCTTGCTTTCCTGCCAGCCTCCTGCTGGGGTGCTCCAAGCCCGCAGGCGTACTGGTTGGGGACATGGTGTGGGGAAGCCACCGTCCTGGAGTTCTTCACCTGTTTCCCACTTCAGATCACCCTGGGCAGCCCTCTCTCATCCCCACAAGCGCTGGAGGCTTCTCCACAGGCTTGTGTGCATTTGGGGGGCCTGCTGCATCTGAGCTGGGAGGAGGAGCATCCACTTGGGTACCCGATGCTCCAGCAGTCAGGGGAGCAGTGTGGTGCTTCCCTGGGTATTTTGGTCTGTGCTGAGAACCTGCTGGACTCCTTGGCGTGGTGAGTTGAGGCTCCAGGTTTTTTCTAAATGCTATAGAAGCCGGAAAAGTGTCCAGTGTTTCCCCAAGTGTGGTGGGCTTGGGGAAAACTGCCAGATTTTTTTGGCAGCTGGGAAAGCATCCAATTCTGTTTGGAAAGTGTCCAATCCTGTTTCAGGTGTCCCAGTGCAAGCCCCAGGTGCCTCTCTCTCCGGACCCACTGTGAAGTAATTTAAAAGAGTGCCTTCTTTTGCAGAGACACTAGTGACTCCTTCCAACAGCAGCGATGTGTAGGGTGCTCGGGGGTGCATGTGCACCCCCGAGAACGCTGGTGCATCCCCTCACAGCAGCATTTCCTGCTTACGTAAGGGCAGGTTGAGGCAGGGAAGAGTGCTGGTCTACTCCTGAAAGCACCAGCCAAGGTGTGGGGACGCCAAGACAAGGGATCCCCGGTCATAGACAGACAGCTGCAGGGAAGTACACCTCCTGACTCAGAAGGCACCAGTCAACCCTTGTACACTCAGAAGGATCAAAGGAGGACCAAGCTAAAACCCTTTTCAAAATTTTGTCATCACTCGGATGGCAGTAAGCTGGTCTGTCCAGTCCAGATCTGATGGTCCAGATCGAGGCCAAGGGCACTCCAGTTAGAGCCAGAAAGCTGACCAGGTGTAAAATCAGAGCAATGCAGCAGTGGCTCATACCATGCCGCTTGCTTTGCTGTTCACACTTGTGCATCCTCCTTGCCTTATAGCTCAGGTGTACTTGCAGCCTGCCCGGCTTATGGGCATGTTCAAAGGACATGGCTCCTTGTAGCCCAAAGAAGCCCTAAGGTCACGATGGCCCCTCAGTTGGAGTGTGGAGGCCCAAGACAAGGAGACAAAAGAAGAGGCTGTGGAAACCTAGAAGGAACAGGAAAGCACTTACATGCTCAGAGAGGCAGAATCACCAACGCTGGCATCCTGTGGGCCCATCCCAGATCAGGCAGGGGAGGATGGAGGGAGGGGACGACAGGGGTGCGTGGGGAGGGGAGGAGTTCAGCTGTTCATCTGCTGGGGGCAATACAGCACTGGACAATCCTGGCCAGCCTGTGGGAGAAGGGGCAGAGTCACGGCACGCTCTGGGTAGGATGCAGGCCAGGCGAGAAGAAACTAGTGTGAGTGGGATGGGATGGAGCTTGGCCCCCCCGCTAAGCCTCAACCACGGCGTAAAGGAGAGTCTCCCCAGCAGGGAGCAGTACGTGGTTCTCACACATGGATCAGTGGGGCTTTCTGTCCCAGCAGGCCTGACCTGGGCCGGAAACTCTGACCTGCAAACCCGGGGTGAAGCCCTGGCAGCAGGGTCCTTGGGCCCAGAGGTGGGCAATTAGGGGCCAAAATGGAAGATAGCTGGTCCTTATGGGGCACTAGAGCCCTGGCAAGAGAGGCAGGATGGGTCATCCTGAGCGGCCTGGAGGCAGGAGGCACCCGATCATCATGTGGGCTGGGGGAGGGCACCCCTCTTGCCTGGTGCAAGGGGACACTCACCTTCTCACTGCTGCCCACCTTCGCCTCCTCCCCTCTGTCACTGTGTCCGCACTGGGGGTGGGAGGCAGAGACGCTGGTCACCTCGCAGACACCCCAAACCCCCAGGCCCTGCCACTCCCACCAGCCCATGCCCCAGCCTCCCCTCTCTCCACCACTGCCCCGGTCCCAGCGACCGGCCCTGGGAGCCCTGCCGGACCCATCTCCCTTCCTCCCCCTGTGCTGCTGGGCCTAGCTCTGGTTCCTGGGTGCACTCTGGATATACACGACGGTGAGGGCTCCCAGCACAGGGAGCCCGGGGCTCGCGACCCCCTGCCCCAGCCCTGCCCCACCTAGACACACAGGGCGCTGGACGGACTTGTGGTCAAAGGGACTTACTGAAGACACACTAGTCATTTCCCCTTTACTAACCTATTATCTCCGGAGGCCTCCAGAGCTGGGAAGGAACCCGGGGTCCAGACCCTCAACCCCTCCTTCTCCCAACCTGCGAGAGCCTTCCCAGGACCAGGAGCTGAGTCCTGGCTCCAGCCCTCCCTCTGCTCCTCATGCAAATCCCATGCTCACAAGGTAACACTAGGAAAAACATCATACCTTTCCCCCTGTCTTTTCCATTTTGGACTGTGTTGCCCCTCGGTTTGGGTGCTTGCCTGAAATGTGGGCCCTGGGCCAGCCTGGCACCCCACCTCTGCCAGGCAAACGGCCCCGGTCTGTGTGCACGTGTCTGCATGCCAGGGGCCCTCTACCTGGGTGCTGGCCTCTCTGCTGACAGCCAGGCTGGCCTCAGTCCCTGTGTCCATCGTCTGGGAGGGGAATCTGCTCCTAATTCCACAAGAAGTAACTGGTTAGAGATGGATCATGGACAGAATAGGATGCAGTTTAATAAAGTCAAGTGCTAAGAGGTGCACCTAGGGAGAAAGAGTCAGCGTCACACTTACAACCTGGCAGATGACTTTCTAAGCAGCACAGCAGCAGAGTAGGATCTTGGGCTTATAGTCGACTCCAAGATGAACTTGAGTCGTCAGTGTGACAAAGTGATAAGCAAAGCTAACCACAGTCTATCATACATTAGCAGGTGCATCACAAACAGGTTTGTGGAGGTGACACTGTAAGGGCAGCTGGAAAACTGCATCCAGTTTTGGGCACCACCCTTGAAGAGGGACGTGGATAAGCCTGAGGTGGTCCAGAGGAGGGCCACTCATATGGTTCACGGCCTGCAGCAAAGGTCCTACAGAGATTGAGGGACCTGGATCTCTTCAGCCTCTGCAAAGGAAGGCTGCGAGGTGACCTGTAGCCATCAACAAATTCATCAGGAGGTGGCGGGGGGCAGAAAGAAATAGAAGATACTCTATTTACCAGGGTGCCCTTGGGATAACTAGAAATAATGGGCACAAACTGACAGAGCATATTTACATTAGATTTTCAGGAAGACCTTCTTTACGGTAAGGGTAAAAATCTCCCCTGTAGCAAAACCCCCAGTTTTTCTTTTATTTTATTGCATTCACTCCCCTATCGGAAACATTTCTGACTTTTTCTCTCCCTCTCTATTCGCTATAGATAAGTATGAGGAAGCTATGATGTAGGATAAGCTTTAAAGATTTGTATTTGGGTAGCAAGATTTTGGTTTTGGATATCCACTGTTTTATATTGTATTATTATCAGGTTTGTATTGATTTTTATGGTTTCATATGGATATTGTATGGTTTAGGCCTGTGTTTGTAAGTGAACCAAAGTCATGTCAAGTTTCCATTTTATATGTCAAGTCTGCATTTTGTGTCCACTGCCCGGGCATCCCCTGTGTGTCGCAACCGTATGAGGCACGTATCCCTCCCATGTAAACTGGTTCCCCGATGAGTTGTGGGGGGCAGAAAGAAATAGGAGATGCTCTATTTACCAGGGTGCCCCTTGGGGTAAGTAGGAGTAATGGCCACAAAGTGACAGAGAGCAGATCTACCTCAGACATAAGGAAGAACTTCTGTATGTGAGAACTTCTCACAAACTAACCCAACAAAGAGCACCGTACCTCTCCTCTTGTCCTGGTCGTTTTCGACGTTGGCCAACCTTTGTCTGACTGCTTGCATCCGTCACGGGCGGGGGTTCGGTCTGGCACCCCATCTCAGACACGCAGAGGGCCCTGGTCTGGGTGCCGGCATGGTTGTGCCCAGGGCCCTCGGCCTGGGTGCTGGCCTCTACATACAGGGGCAGGTTGCACTGGGTCCCCCTGTCCTCATGGGACCCTGCCTCCATTTCCAGGCGGGGGCTGATGCTCCTGGTTGCACAAAAAGGAACTGGTCAGAAATGGGTCCTGGACTGAATTCATCCTCACCAGCACCAGAGACGGACGTACTCCCCTTCCCTGCAAACAGCACCACTTGCAACGCCCCATACCCTGGCCCAGAGCCCACCAGCTACCCAGGACAGCCCCGCACCTCACCCTCCCCTCCCTGTCCCCCACTTACCCCCGCCAGGGCGGCCAGCACTCCTCCGCCAACCCCTCCATGTCCATGGGAGTCTGTTGCAAATGAGCAAGGAAAATGGTAATGAAATGAAAATCCAGCCTGTGGGCCCAGACCTGGCACATGGTGGACTATCGGGGGAGGCTGGGGGACAGCAATCCAGGGAGCAGGAGATGTCAGTGCAGCACAGACCTGTCACCCCACTGGTCCCACTGTGACATCCACACAGCTCACGTGGTGCCCAGCACTGCGCACACAAACCCTCCACCCACGGAGCCAGGGCAGCCCCCTGTCCCCTCCACTGCGGGGCTGGCACAGCAGGGTCCAGGCTTGCCCTGTGCACACACAGGCACACACACACTCCTTGTACTCTGGGACAGGGGCGTGCAGAGCGGCTCACCTCCATGGGGCTGTCATCCAGATCCAGGTCCTGCTCTCTCTGGGCCTTGAGGGCCAGCACCAGGAAGAGGTTCTGGCTCCTCAGCGCCTCCACCTGGGCCTGCACGAGAATCCCCCCAGCCCCTCAGAGCCTGCCCATGCCTGCGCCCAGCGTATCGGGCCCCGCACCCACCAGCGCTACCTCCCTGCGCACCCAGCAGGACCCTCCTCTCCCCACACGCCATGTGTCGGGACCCTGCTCCCAGCTCCAGCATCCTCTGGGATGTCCCCCAGCCTGGCCAAGCCTGGCCTCACCCTCTTCCCACCCCTGCCCCACGGCCCTGCTGGCCTGCGCCCCACGCAAAGTCACCCGGAGCCGCTCCTCCCGTTGCCGTGCGCTGTGGAGACAGAAAACATTTCTGGGCTCAGAGACACTGATGGCGACGTCCCAGAAAACTCCCCTTCCCCATGGAGAGACATGCACGGAAGGTGGGATGGCCCCTGGGCTTGTGCCCCGAGCCCTGGGCCACACAACGGGAACAGCCAGCTCCCTGCCCAGCCCCACACCTACCAGGACAGGACGATCTCTATGTGCTGCTCTGCCTGTGCCAGCCGGGCCCGAAGCGCCTCCAGCTCCAGCTGCAGCAAACGAGACAGCGCGGGTTGGAGAGACGTCACGCCACCGCCGTCTGTCTGCACACGCAGCTACCTCTTGCCCCCATCTGTCCCTCGGGCCCTGCATTTCCCCGCCATCCCCCAGCCCAGCCCCAGACTTGTCCCTCTGGTCCACCCATCCATGCGGCCATCGCCCAGCCCACTTGGTCTCCCTCACAGCCCCCAGCCCGCCGGGGTCCCGCTCACCTGCTGACGGCGCTGCCCGCCATGGGGTTTCTCCGCCTGGGGAAGGAAAGAGCTGCTGGGCGATGGGCTGCCCTGGGCAGCGAGTTCCCCATCTCCCCAGGGTGCAGGGATGGCGGCCCCCATAGCCCTGGGGCCAGGCAGGCTCACAGACCTGGGCCCCAGGGGTGCCAGGGGTCAGTTGTTACCACCCATGACAGCTGAGCCCCCACCACCCCGCTCAGGGTCCCAGGTCCCCTCAGACACTCCGGTTTGGGAAGGACTGTCCCTGTGATCGGGGGTGAGCCCACGACCCCCTCCCTTATTCTTCCAGGGCCCGTGGAGTCGGCAGAGAGCGAGACTCTCCCTGGGGTGTCGTGCAGTGCGTGGGGGTGGGGGGGCAAAGTGCACCTGGTGAGAGACCCCTGACCCCAGATCAGCCCCCAGCACCTCTGGGCAGGGGAGAGACTCACGGCAGCGGGAGGGTCCGGCCACATCTGGCCCCTGGCAGAGCTGCCCCGCACAGCTGGCAGGGTCTCCCCCACCCCTCCACTTCCCCCCGGCACTGCTCCTGGTCCTGCGGGGAGACAAGGGGCCGCGCGTCAGCTGGACCCACTCTGCTGCCAGGGCGCAGGGCGGCCAGCCCCTCTGGGCACAGCGCGTGGGGGCACCTGCCAGGAGTCCTGCGAGCCGCCAGGGCAGGGCCTTCCTCCACAGGGGTCGGGTGGGAGTCCCCAGGGAGCAGGTCCAGGAGAGACCCCAGTCACGTGGCTGGTCGCCTGACATGCAAATGCCCCTGACGGGGGCACGGTCCCAGGGGACAAGGGGATGAGGGGCAGTACGGCTGGGGAGGGGTCTCCTGGTGCAAACAGGCATGTGGAGGGTGGAAGAAAGTGCCGGGGGGCTGGATCAGGTCGGCCCCTAGGAATGGAGGCTGAGGAGGGAGAGGGGGTGCCCCCATGCAGAGACCTTGCCCCCTCCCCACGCAACCACACAAGCCCTCCCACAGCTCAGGCTGGACCCCAACTCACCGGGTGCAGGCTCCCTCCTCTCCTGGTCTGCCCCCAGGGGAGGTAAACGCGCAGTGCCCTTAACTTGGGGGAGTCTTCCTGCTGCCGACCTGCCTGCGCCCAGCGGGGCATCTGGTGTGGGGGGAGATGAGGGCTGAGCATCAGGCTGTGGGGACTGAGCACCGCTGTGAGGACAGGGGTCCCACAGCCCGTGTGGCCCACCCTGCCTGGGAGCAGAGGCCCACCCTGCCCGGGACCTTGCTGGTGCGGAGCAGGGGGACGGCTGGGGGCACGGAGCCGGGGCTGTGCAGGTTGGACCGGGGACAGCGGGGGCTTGGCCTGCCAGGCAAACCCTGCTGGGAGGGGATGTCCCACGGGCCTGGAGCCGCCCGCGCCGCCCACCCCGCACTGCTGCCCTGGGGGCCGTGCCCAGACCTCACCCGCGTTGCTGGGGCGCAGGCGCAGCGGGGGCAGCTTCTCGCGCCGCAGCATCTGCAAGAAACACAGCCCTGCGCTGGAGGAGGAGAGAGGAGCCGGGCTGGCGAGAGCAGGGACGAGGCACGGGGCCGCGGCCTGGGCCTGGCACCGCCTGAGCCCCTGCCGCCCACCGCCCCATCGCCCAAAATCCCCCTGCCGGGCCCGCGGGTGTCCCCGGGGTGCCCTCGCCTGAGCCAGAAAGGGCACTGACGGCTCCCACAGGCGCGCGCTCCCGCCGCTCGGGTGGGGGACTACAGGGAACTAACTACCAACCTAACTAAGTAACTAACTAACTACTGCGCTACTGAACTAGGGAACTAACTATCTAACTAATGAATAAAGTAATAAGCTAACAAACTATCTAATGACCCAACTAAGTACCTAACTAACAAACACACAGATGAACTACTGAAGTAATAAGCCACTGAACTATCAAAGTATCGCACTAAGGAGCTCTCTAAGGGATACGCTCACCACCACACAGCTAAGAGCGGCTCAGCGACCCCTGCCGGCACCGAGGACCAGACCGGGGCGGGGCCGTGCGCCTGGCTGCGCCGACGCCCGAGCGCACTGGGCGGGGCCGGGCTGACAGTTGGGCTGGGGACTGTGATGTCGCGCTGGGGGCAGCAGCACCGTTGCCGCGGCAGCCAGGGTGTTTGCTCCCCGGGGCAAGGTGCTGGGCGCGGGGGCTGTGGGCGCCGGGGTCCGGCCTGGCCTGCGGGTGTCCCCGGCCCGGGACGACCTTCGACCTTGAGTCCCGGGGCTGGCAGCGAAGCGCAGGGACAGCCCTGGCGCAGGGTCCTGGCAAGCCCCGAGCGCCTGGGGCCAGAGCCTCAGGCCTCTCCGATGTCTGCCCTGGGGGTGAGGGCTCCCGCGGGCAGGGCGCGGGGCTGGGAGCGCAGAGCGGTTCCTGGGGCCACCGCTGCGCTCGGCCTGAGCCCCTTTGTGCGCAGGGAGGAGTGACGGGACTGCGGGGACAACGGGCTGGACCAAGTGTCACCACGGACCTGCCTGGCGGTGCTGGGCCTGGGCCTGGTGCACATGTGGGCAGTGCCCGCTGCTTCCCCTCTCCTGGTACCGCACATAGCACACACACCTGCACACACACACGCCCCGCAGTGACGCTCACATGTACACACACAGAGGCACACACAAATGCACATGTGCCTCATCCATTTGCAAATCCTGAGTTAACAGGCGCCTCCTAAACCTCCCACCCTGCTGCCCGCGGAGGGGAGAAGCTCCCATTTCCTGAGACCCCTCCCGGCCCCCACGGGCTCTCCGGGGGTGGGTGGCTGTGGAGGGATTTGTACCTCTGCAAAGCCTGCGCTTCATGCTCAGCAGCAGCTCAATAAAGCAGCCCCAGCACGTGCCTGGCAAGGGACTGAAGTGAGGGACAGGAATATGTGACTTGTCACAGTCTCACAACCTGCTACAGCGAGGAGGTGCAGGGGCTGTTCAGCATCTCGAGACGACTCGTGCAGCACCGTGCACCTGGGCAGGAGCAGCCTGAGCCCAGAGGACATGGCCTGGTGGGACTGTGGGAGAGACACGGGGTGTGAGACTGTGGTTAATGTAAACCCCAGTGCAAACCTCCAGCCCGCTCCGTGTGCACAGGGAGCAGCCGGCACAGCGGGGAAGGAGCAGCTGAGCTGCCAGGGATGCAGGCTCCAAAGGCTCATGTGCACCAGCCGCAGCCGCCCCTGCAACCTCCACCCTCCTAGCACTCGCTGCCCCTGCCCTGCCATGGCTGAGCCCAGGGGCCGTATGGCCAGGCCGGGGAATGGGGAGCTTCTCGCAGGGCTGCGCTGCAGACACCAGCCCGGGAGCCGGGGACCGCCCCTGCCCCAGCCCTTCTCCTGCCCCAGACCCCCGACAAGTGCATCGGTGCATGTGTCGTGATGCAGTCGGGCACACAGGCTCCCTGCATGCCACGCTGCCCAGCACACATGGGCACCATGCGGGCAGAGAGAAGTGCAGAGCAGGGGCTCAGCCTCCCGCCTGGGGGAAATGGGGGTGTCTCTTCCCTCCTGTCGGGGACTCGAACCCAGACTTCCCAGGGCCGTTGCCTGACCGCAAGAGATAGGCAACACCAGCAAGGTCTTACCTCAAAGCTCTTTGTTGAAGCGCGCACACAACAACAAAGAGCAGCCCGTCTCCTCCAACAACCAGCACCCCGTCCTTAATAGTAAGTTTATATAGACAGTTTCACGCCACAGGTTATACACCTAATTGACTCAACCCCCATGGTTAGTTAGAAACTTCTAGCGCACATGCCAGCTACACAATACGAGGCTTTGAGCAGTTCTTACGCGTAAGCATCTTCCTTATCATCAAGCATGCAGCTTTTCTGTTCAGCACTGTTACTTATGCTAGTGGGTTCAAGGTAGGTTCACTTTGTACCAACCCCGTTTATCAGCTCACGTTCCAGTTGTCACACTGCATACAGAGAGCTCACGATTACCCTGTTGGTGGCTTCTCATCAGTATTTTTCCATTTCAAATCTCTATGGTGGTTTACTAGCACACAGGCAGCGAGCTCAGCCCATCTTGTGGGCCTTTGGGCCCGCTCTCAAACATCGTATCTATCAATCCCCGCTTTGTCCCTACAGGACCCAAAGAGGGGACTCTTGGGACACATATCCATTCATGTGTCTAGGGTTCATACATGATAGGGCCTTTTAACCTTGGGGGCCTTTTTACATAGTCGAGCACCCACACAGTATCCACACTTTATGATTACATAAAGCAACAAAAGTCCACAATAATAACAACAATACTTCAAAGCAAATTATGTAGCCACTCAATTATATCAGGCAACCAGTTGAATAAATCACTCCACTAAGAGCTCCAGCTCGGTCGCCTCCCTCCATGATCCCTTGCAACTTCTTCAAGGTGCTTTGCTCTTTCCCAGGTGGCATTATAAACATCGGAAGTATCCACGCAACATTCTTGTCCTATTAAGGCACATGTCCTTCCTTGCGAGGCCAGCAAAATGTCCAGGGCCATTCTATTTTGAAGAACCATTTGCCTTAGTTGCTTTTGCTCAGTAGCTAGATCTATGAGGGCCTCAGCAGTGGTATTAGCCATTATTTCTAACTCTCCCTGTATTCTCATCACACCTCCTATGCGCTATGTAGCCCCTTCGCAAGCAAAAAAGAGGGCGGCACAAGTTCCAGTCCAATCATTAAGCGCTTTCCAAGTAAGGGGTCGAGACCGGTCAACATCTTTGGCGTCTCGCACATTGCGTAACCGCCCAGAGGGAAGGTGGTCGCGATACAATACAGGAGGCTCTAACCAGGCTAAGTAGCGGGATCCATTCTGCGAAACAGGCAGACTTAGGTATGCCTTCTCTCCACACACCCAACATACTCCAAACAAGGGAGGCTTAGTAGACGAATTTGCACGGTGGGACACTATTGACCTGTTAGTCTCTGTGTACCAACCGGTCCAGGCAGGGAGTTTTTCAAAGCGAGGAAGGGTGGAATTATCAGCAGGAGGCAGACTGGGGGCGTGCTGCCCTTCTGAACTGTTAGCTGTAGCGGAATGGATCTTTGTGCAGGTTATAGCCCGTGTTTCTACATTTCCGGGATCGCTATTATCATGTAAATACCAAACTTCCCCATTAAGAGGGCAACGGTTCTCACCAGGATGGTTATACCAATATGATTTAGCCCTTTTTTGACCATCGTCCAAAGATATCCCTGGTCCCCTCGTGCTCCCAAAACGGGTCCCATTAAAGTAGGCTTTACACTCACCGATTCCCAATGACACATTTTTCCAACTCCACAAAGCACCAATCACCAGGTCTTTTCCACACCATGAGGTACCTGCTAACCTGGATTCCAGCATCAGCCCAGGTTATATTATGGTTACCTGTGGGGTCCTTTCAGGATAGGGTCCAGGTCATGTTCATGGGGCTAAGGGGAATGGGAATCATTGGGCGACCTCTCTGGCTATCTACTGGCATTAAGGAACATACCCAACATGAGGTATTGTTCAGAGCTGACATACGGGCTTTCATCTCATGAGCAAAGCGAATAAAGGCGTTAGATTCGTATCCCCTAGTTATTCCAACCACCAAAAAAGTAAAGCAATAAACAATACACAGATGAGTCCACTGACTCCTCAGGCAACTTTTCGTGGCTATCCTTTGGGGAATGGGCACCAGTCTAGGTTTTCTTGAGTCTGAGCTTCAGGCTGCCCAAAGGGGTAGCAGTCCATTTGCCCCGGACATGGAGGTCATCTGCTTCTGGTTCACCCCGTTCACGGTGGGGTGAACACACGTGGCTCCCTCGAAGTCTGACGCCGTCTGCTTCTGGGGAACCCTTTACCAGGTCGGGTTCCCGAGCGAGGTTCCATGTGACGCTGGTATGATGAACCCAAGTGGGAAGTTCCTTGACTCGAATAGCAGTGGGGCTCACCAGGATGGTCTCCAATGGTCCCAGCCACTGAGGTTGAAGTGGGGTCTTTCGGTAAGCTGTGATCCACGCCGGGTCACCTGGCAAAATAGAAAGAACAGCTTCCCACAATGGGAAGGATTGAGACTGCGCTGAGTACTGCTGTAATGTTGCTAAATGCTGCTGCAAGGCTTTTACATAAGCTTCTGTTTCACAAGTCAGCTCAGTGTCACTAGGTATTGAAATCAAAGAAGTAAAGGAAGGGGGTACATGTCTAAAAAGTATTTCAAAGGGTGCTAACCTAGTCCTAGAGTTCGGAGTGGTCTGAACAATATACGAAGCCAAAGGAAGAACTTGAGTCCATTTCATCCTGAGTTCCTTACACAGCTTAGTTAGGGTGGCTTTTAGAGTTTGGTTCATACGTTCCACCTGGCCTGAGCTCTGAGGGTGCCGGGGGGCATGAAAAACCCATTTTGTCCCAACCGCCTCAGCAAGTTCTTTACAAGTTTTTGCTGTAAAATGCATTCCCTGGTCAGAATCAATTTTTTCAGGAGGGCCAAATCTTGGCATAATCTTATTAAGAAGCACCTTGCAGACTGCTTTAGCAGTGGCTTGGGCAGTAGGAAAGGCTTCTACTCATCCCAAAACTTGATCTACAATTACCAACAAATGTTTTTTTCCTTCTGAGGGGGGTAACTCAGTGAAATCAATTTGATTGTGCTGCATGGGCCTATGAGCAGGTGGCGCTTGTCGGCGTGTCCCTTTAGGATTACACTGCTGACTCAGAATACAACTTTTCAGCACTCTTCTGGCCATTTCATTTCATCCAGGGGACACAAACTGCTTAAGAATGACTTAACCGTTTTATTCGCTCCCAGATAGGTGTTATTGTGAACCTTTTGTAGCACCTCCTGCTGACTGCTTCTAGGTAGGATAGGACGACCATCACATTCCCAGATTCCCACGGGATTAGGTTGTGCCCCCCACTTTTCCTATGTTGCCCTTTCAGTGTCTGAAGCTTGTAGTTGCCATTGAGCTAGGGGGAAATTAGGTCTAGTTGAGCCTCTTGTAGGGCTGCCGCCTTGGCCGCCCTGTCAGCCAAGCTATTTCCCATTGCGACAGGATCAGTTTGCTTGGTACGAGCTTTGCAGTGTATCACTGCAATCTCCTTAGGAGCCTGAATAGCCTGAAGTAGCTCAGCAATTTCTTTTCTGTGGGCGATCTGAGCTCCAGGTGAGGTAATGAAACCTCTTTCCTTCCAAATTGCACCCGTGGCGTGGCACACTCCAAAAGCATATTTTGAATCTGTATAAATATTGACTCTCTTTCCTTTAGCATAGAGACCGGCTGCAGTCAGGGCTTTCAACTCTGCTGCTTGGACACTCACTCTGGCTGAGAGACCCTCTCCTATTAATACAGTCTCGCTGTTAGTAACTCCATATCCAGGGTGTCTGATTCCTTCACGGACAAAGGCAGAGCCATCCACAAACAACTCCATTTCGTGGTTTTGGAGGGGAACATCAGTAAGGTCAGGGCGAGGGGTGGAAATTAAGTCTAAGACCTGCAGACAATCATGCACATATCCACTACTTTCCTCCTGGAGCATCAAAGAGGCCGGGTGTGTTTTTGGTGCGCCCCCTAAACATTTTTCAAGAGGACTGGCTGGTGCTTTTAAGGGTGAGGGAACATTTCTCCAGCCGCCCCTCCCCCTTCCTCTTCTTTCCCTACTCTTTCCCTGTCCTGTTTCTCTTGCACCCTCTCACTCCGCCGGACGGGGGGAGAACGGGAACAAATTCGTCTTCCTCCCTGTGCGGCTCTAAGGCATAGGGCGGGGGATTTTTACATGAGTCTTCCATACAGACAGCTTCAAAAGCCACTCGTCCCCCCATTGGTTTATAATTATACCATACAAACAAATAATTCATTTGTCCCGGTCTGAGATTGACCAAAATATCCCATAAGAAATTCATTCTCTCTGGCGAAAAGGCTCCACACTCCGGTCAGTCTATAGTCAGGGACAAATGAGAAGTAAATGATGGCCATTGGATCCAACACAAATTTCTCATCTTAGCCTTGGACAATCTGGCCATCCCAGATATATCCTTCCAATCCCTTAGGATGAGAGGCAACGGGGTGTCCCCCGGGCATTTACTGCCGCCCTGTCCCGTTTCCCTGTACCGAGCGCTCACTTACCCAGCTCCAACCGGGTCCTGTGCAAAGGGCAGGCTGATGTCGCTGGATTTCTACGGGCTTCGTCTGGTTCATGGGACAAAGCCTTATTGCTGACACAGGATCCAGCCACCAGGAAAGGTGCCTCAAAGTCTGAGGATGCGCGCTGCGTTGCTCCGGAGTCCAATCCCGCGCCGGAGTGTCAGACGAGTCCCATCTGGGGTGCCAAAATTGTCGGGGACTCGAACCCCGACTTCCCAGGTCTGTTGTCTGACCGCAAGAGACAGGCAACACCAGCAAGGTCTTGTCTCAAAGCTCTTTATTGAAGCGTGCACACAACAACGAAGAGCAGCCTGTCTCCTCCAGCAACCAGCCCCCCTCCTTAATAGTAAGGACGTTTATATAGACAGTTTCACGTCACAGGTTATACACCTAATTGACTCAACCCCCACGGTTAGTTAGAAACTTCTAGCGCACATGCCAGCTACACAATACAAGGCTTTGAGCAGTTCTTATGCGTAAGCATCTTCCTTATTGTTAGAAATGCGCAGCTTGCATCTTGCTCCTGATAAGAAAGAAATACTGCCCAAGGCTCCTCTCCCCCATCCTCCTTAGACTTTCTCATGCTGATTACAAAGACTGGAATTTAACTGCATGGCCTTGGGGTATAAACTTTTGAACTCTTGTAGCACTGAGCATGCTTAATGAGCTGTTGCATATTTACCTCTCCTCCCCGTATACTCAAATAGCTAATTATAATATACATACGATGTATGTAATGATGTAACTACATGTATGTTTGTATGACACGGAAGTAGGCTGCAAGAATTCCTGTGTCTGCACACGTGCCCAGGAGAGAGGAGCATAAAAAAACTGCTTGCAAATACAATTGGGGCCAGAGGTGATCTGAGCTTCAAAGCTCCACTCTCTGACCTTTGTTTGCAAACAAATACATCCTTTTGTGCCGACTGATGTCTGTGTGTCTGTGATCTCTGCGTTGCCTCCAGGGAAACGAACCGCCTTTGTTCAACAATTTGGCGAGCCAGGAGGAGCTCCTTGGACCACTCCGGGACCCAGTGACAAGATCGTCCCTGCCGCCACGGGGAGTGCGTACCGAGCCGCCTTTTTGGGCTCACCCAGGGGTTTGAGACATGAGTTGGGGTACTCGGGAGGTTAAAAGCTACCTGTGCAAAATTCTTGGTTTCTGAGAACGCCAGACACACATTCCGGCATGTTGATCGAGATCTCTAGGATACTTAAGTGAGTATACGAATCCCCTTGCCCAATTTGGTTTCTGGATCCAGGAACAAAGAAACTTGTTCGATTTGGTTTTGTTCCGCGGATTCTTTTGGCTCGGTATTTGGTGTGCGTCAGACGCACTTTTGCGGACGGTTCTGGCTCGGATCCTTTAGTGAGAGCTTTCTGGTATTTGGTGTGCATTAAGCGCACTCTTGTGGACATTAAAATGGGTGCGGGTAGCTCCCGTGTAGAAAGCTCGGGTTGTGTTTTACGGAACTTTAGCAAATTTACAAAGCAGGCAGATTATGGGGTAAAGATGAAAAAGGATGATTTAATTAAGTTTTATCAACTTGAGTGGCCAACATTCGGGGTCCACTGGACCCCAAAAGGATCCTTTGTAGTAAAAGAAGTGATAGCTATCCATGAAATAATTATGCAGAATAGACACTGAGATTAGTTCCCTTACATAGACTGTTGGTTAGGAGTGGTCCAAGATCAGCCACCTTGGATTAAGAAATGCTTAGTAAAGTCTCATGTGATGGTTGTTAAAGGAAAGACCCGAGGAGGACTGCCTGTAGTCCCTGAATCTAATGCGGGGAGGGCGAGGGCGGATCCTGAATTGGCCGAGTGTCGGGTTCGTTCTCCAGTCACCCTGACGAGTAACGAGGATGAATCAGACACCTCCTCAGGACCCAGTCCTTCTGCACCACCGCTCCCTTCCTCAAGGAAACCACCACCAGCATATCAAATTATACCTAATGATTCAGAGCGTGAGCCTCAGCCAAGTGCCCCATCTGAATCAGGGAATAAGGGCTATAATTTGCACAAGATTGTAGAATCACGGCCGGTGCTGAACTGCCCGATGCGAGAGGTTATCAGAGAGAGGGACAATGCAACTTTTGTCTACACCCCATTTAGTACTTCAGATTTATTCAATTGGAAGAATCAGAGCCCCTCTTTTCGTGAAGACCCTGAAAAGATGAGAGACTTGTTTCGATCCATTGGACAAACCCATCGACCCACTTGGGCTGATGTCCAGATGATACTCCAAACCCTCCTGACCCCTGAGGAGAGGAGATTAGTACTGGGGACGGCAGAGCACATTACAGCAGCCAGGGTAGAAGTGGAGGGAGCTGCTGGTAGTACCTTGCGTAATACCTGCCCTGTTGAGGAATCGGGATGGGACAATCATACCGCAGCAGGAAGAGAGCTGAGTGCACAGTATCTGGGAATTATAGTGGAAGCAATGGGAAAGGCAGTGCCTCGGGTTACTAATCTGTCTAAATTGTATGAAGTGAGACAGGGAAGAGAAGAGGATCCCTCAGCCTTCCTCGGGAGGCTGTATGAGGCGTTCCGCAGGTTTTCGGACCTAGATCCAGAAGCCCCAGATAATCAACGCATGGTAAATCTTATGTTTATTGGTCAATCCGCTGCTGATATTCGTAGAAAGCTACAGGAAACTGAGGGAAGTCCCGGGAAACCGATTTCAGAGCTGATGGAAATTGCATATAAGGTATATGGAAATCGTGAGCAAGCGCAGGAGCGCAAGGAGGATAAAAAGGCTCAGCAACTAATGGCAGCGCTGGCAGCTGCTATAACTGGAGGTAACCCTGGAAAGGCTGGGATGCAGAAAGGGAAAGGAGAAAGAGTGGGAGCAGACGTTTGTGCTTACTGCAGGGAGAAAGGACACTGGAAGAGGGAATGCCCAAAGTTAAAGGAGAAGAGAGAGGGGGAACCAAGAGGTCACCTCATGCGGGCAGAGGAAAAGGGTGAGGACACAGAATGAAGGGGACGGGGATCTAAGACCACTACCCTTCGGGTTGGAGCCCGAGAAAATCCCATGGTAACTATTAGGGTTAGTGGCAGAGACTTTAAAGCCTTGGTTAATACTGGGACTACATTTTCAATGATTTCAGAAAAAAAAACCCTGTGCAGGAACTAGTGAGCAGCATGTTCTTGTGGAAGGGATTGAGGGAACACAATCCCGACTCCCCGTTTGTAAGCCACTCCTCACCAAAGTGGGGGACCATTTGCTCGAGCACTTCTTTGTATATTCTCCAAGTTGCTCGGTTGCGTTACTTGGGCGAGACCTACTCACAAAACTGCAAGCTGAGATCTTTTTCAGAGACAATCAGATGGTGGTCCAGCTACCTGTCAAGCAGAGCTCGAACTATCAGATGGCTCTCCTGGAGCACCGACGCCCTGCAGTAAGTTCGGAAGGTCACATGACTGGAGTAGACCCCTTGGTATGGGCTGATGGAACCCCTGCGCGAGCTAAGTCGGTCTCCCCGGTAAGGATCATACTCAAGGATGGGGAGGGGCCCGTTCGGGATAAAGCAGTATCCACTCAGCCGAGCGGCCAGAGCTGGACTCAAGCCATTAATAGAGAAATACAAGAAGTGCAGTATGGCTAGTGGAAGTGTCCTCACCATATAATATCCCCATTCTTGGAGTGCCGAAGGCAGATGGGGTCTCATATAGACTGGTCCAAGACCTGCGAGCAGTAAATAAGAAGGTCCTTTCAGACCACCCTGTAGACCCAAACCCACACATGATTTTGACACAAGTACCGGGAGAAGCTGAAATTTTCTCAGTGCTAGATTTGAAAGATGCTTTCTTCTCCATTCCCCTTCTACCGAGAGAATCAAAAATTGTTTACTTTTGAGTGGGAGGATCCAGATACCTTTCATAAAGCCCAGCTCATGTGGACAGTTCTCCCACAAGGATTCATAGCAGCCCCCCATATTTTCGGACTTGCCCTTCAGAAGGACTTGGAGGAGTGGAAGGGATCACACCCCGCAGTGACTCTCCTCCAGTATGTGGATGACCTGCTAGTTGCAAGCCCAAACTTGCAGCTCTGTGAGGAAGCCACCAGGTCACTGCTAAACACTCTAGGGGAAAAAGGATATAAGGTCTCTAGAGAAAAAGCCCAAATATGTCAGCCTCAAGTTACATTTTTGGGATATAAGCTCTCAAAGGGAGTCAGAGCCCTGAGTGCAGATCACATACAGGCAATCCAAGGTCTAACCTCACCTAAGTCACCCAAGGAGCTGCGGGCATTCCTAGGGCTAACTGGGTTCTGTCGACTATGGATACCAGATTATGGTGGGAAGGCTAGACCACTGAATGACTCCCTGACTAAGGAGAGTCTCACTGAATGGAAGTGGACTAAAGAAATGCAGCATGCCTTTGATCTGCTTAAGGCAGCATTAACCCAGCCCCCTGCCCTGGCCATCCCAACTGATAAAAAGCCATATTGACTGTATGTTCATGGGAATCGAGGGGTTGCATGAGGGGTGCTGACACAGCCATCGGGCCCGACCTGGAGACCCGTGGGATATTATTCAAAGGTTCTAGATCCAGTTGCACTCGGGTGGCCAGCCTGTCTTCGGGCTGTGGCAGCCACAGCAGTGGTTGTCGAAGAAGCCCAGAAGATAGTCATGGGTGCGGACATGGAAATACACACCCCTCATGGAGTTCCCCAGATCCTAGGGACTGAGGGAGGAAAGTTTCTCAACCCCTCCAGACAATCACGGTATGAGATATTTTTGCTCTCTAATCCAGGACTTACTTTTAAACATACTACAGCCTTGAACCCTGCAACCTTGCTGCCAGAACCAGGGAGACCAACGCATAACTGCCTTGAGATCCTGAATCAAACCACACAGGTGCGACCTGATCTTGCTGAGGACCCAACTGAAAACCCAGATGCTGAATACTTCGTAGACGGCTCCAGCTCTGTCATCGATGGAAAAAGACGAACAAGATGTGCAGTGGTAACCTTGGATAAGGTAGTATGGAGGGAATCATTGCCGAGCTCATGGTCAGCACAGGCCGCAGAACTCACTGCGCTCACCCGAGCATTACAGCTGGGGACAGGCCGGCGGGTTAATGTATACACTGATTCTCGCTATGCTTTTTCTACGGTCCATGCGCATGGACTATTGTGGAAAGAAAGAGGTTTCATTACAGCTTCTGAGAATAAAATTGCTAACGGCCCCCAGATTATCAAGCTACTAAATGCACTTCACCAGCCTAAAGAGGTAGCAGTCATTCATGTGCGGGCCCATGGGAAGGCTGCTGAGGAAAAGCATAAACTTGGAAATGCAAGGGCTGATGAGGCAGCAAAGGAAGCCGCATTTATTAGTGGAGAGGCAGAGGAAGTATCCAGGCAGGCCTTGTCCCATGCCGTATGGCCATACGTCTGGGATCTAGTCCCACAGTATTCCCCTGAAGAAGATAAATTTGCACAAGAGGCTCGCGCAGAAAAGAACTCCCAGGGGTGGTAGATAGTACCAGGAGGGAGAGTCATGATACCCAGGCCATTGCTTCGGGAGGTGCTGCAACAGCTCCATGCAAGAACCCATATGGGAGGCTTGGCCATGGGTGATCTAGTGATCCGCCAAGCAGTAGCCCCAGGGCTATATGTAGAAGCTCAGCACATTGCTACCAAGTGCATCACATGCCAGAAAGTAAACCCTCGAAGGAAACGCCCTGTGCCAATGGGAGGTAGACCCTGGGCAGCGTACCCTGGACAAGCATGGCAGATTGATTTTGCCGAGCTTTCACGATCCGGACATCATGGGTTTTTACTTGTCATGGTAGACCAGCTCTCCGGTTGGGTCGAGGCATGGCCCACCAGAACTGCCACTGCGGCTACAGTAGTGAAGTATTTGTTGCAGGAGATCATTCCCCGGTATTCTCTGCCCGAATCCATCGAGTCGGATCAAGGACAACACTTTGTGGGAAAGGTAGTTCAAGAAGTCGCACAAGCCCTCAAGATCACTTGGAAACTACACACACCATGGAGACCACAGAGTTCAGGACAGGTAGAATGCATGAATAAGACCTTAAAAACTCTACTCACCAAGATCTGTATTGAAGCACACCTTAAGTGGCCTCAGGCATTGTCGCTAGCTCTTACTTGCATTTGAAACAGTCCCCGATGGGGCATTAAATTAACCCCATATGAAATTATGTTTGGCATGCCTCCTCGAGTCTTACCCCCTGGGATGTGAAAAAATGTAACTTTTGAATTAGGTAATAGCAAGCTTCACATGTACGTTATTGCTTTGCAGTCTGTCTTGTCTTCTCTTCACAGGTATGCAGCCTCCTTTCAACGTCTGCCTTTAGACTTTCCGGTACATGAATTCCACCCGGGAGACTGGGTCTTGGTACAGCGGTGGAAGAAGGAACCTTTGACTGAGAGGTGGAGTGGCCCTTTCCAGGTACTTTTAACAACCCACACCGCTGTAAAGATTGCTGGCCATGACCGTTGGATACACCATACCCATGTAAAACAACATCCACGAGCGTCACAGGACACCAGCTCCCAGGACGAGCTCACTCCGGAGGCTGAGCCATCCTCGGAACAAGAAGCCAGCAGGTGGAGCTGTGAACCTACTGGTGATCTCCAAGTGTGCCTGAGACAGCTTAATCAGAGTTCAGAAAATCAGATGAGGAAGTAACAAAAAAAAGTTCAGGGGCTGTATTTGATCTCAAGAGAGGGAGGATATGGCGGGAGTCTTAATATGCCTTGTTGTTATCTATGTAATAAAAGAGGCAGGATTGAGCAGCCCTAGCCGCCACCCTATATCCCCGTTCCCCTCAATTGCTCCCCCAGGAGCAAATTTGTATGTTGACATGATGGAAAGAATTGCAGGTACCTTCAGTCTCACCAACTGCTGGGCCTGTGGAAAACTCCAGGAGGTCGGAGGACAGTGGCCTTGAAAGACTTTTCCTTTGGCCCCAAAGTGACTAGTGAGTAGTAAGACAGATGTTAAGAGTACTAACTAAGAATGGGAAGCAGAAAGCATCTTGAGGGGGGAATATTGTTAGAAATGCACAGCTTGCATCTTGCTCCTGATAAGAAAGAAATACTGCCCAAGGCTCCTCTCCCCCATCCTCCTTAGGCTTTCTCATGCTGATTACAAAGACTGGAATTTAACTGCATGGCCTTGGGGTATAAACTTTTGAACTCTTGTAGCACTGAGCATGCTTAATGAGCTGTTGCATATTTACCTCTCCGCCCCGTATACTCAAATAGCTAATTATAATATACATACGATGTATGTAATGATGTAACTACATGTATGTTTGTATGACACGGAAGTAGGCTGCAAGAATTCCTGTGTCTGCACACGTGCCCAGGAGAGAGGAGCATAAAAAACCGCTTGCAAATACAATTGGGGCCAGAGGTGATCTGAGCTTCAAAGCTCCACTCTCTGACCTTTGTTTGCAAACAAATACATCCTTTTGTGCCGACTGATGTCTGTGTGTCTGTGATCTCTGCGTTGCCTCCAGGGAAATGAACCGCCTTTGTGCAACGTTATCATCAAGCATGCAACTTTTCTGTTCAGCACTGTTACTTATGCTAGTGGGTTCAAGGTAGGTTCAGTTTGTACCAACCCCGTTTATCAGCTCACGTTCCAGTTGTCACACTGCATACAGAGAGCTCACGATTATCCTGTTTGTGGCCTCTCAGCAGTACTTTTCCATTTCAGATCTCTATGGTGGTTTACTAGCACACAGGCAGCGTGCTCAGCCCATCTTGTGGGCCTTTGGGCCGCTCTCAAACACCCTATCTATCACTCCGCTCAGGAAAGGGGTGTAACTTAACGCCCCTTCCCGCCTCCTGATGGGCTCCGCCAATCAAGCACCAACCCTTCAAGCCTGGGACTCAGCCCAGCTCCGAAAGGCAAGCCCGCTGCACACCCATCGCCCGCGCATCCCTGTGACAGGCGAAATGTTTAACACGCGAGAGCCAGGTCCCCAGACGCTGAGTGAGGCCACTGCCTCCCCTCGCCCCGGGGGTCTCCCCTCCCCCACACGTCAGGCTGCGGTCAGTTGATGTTTATGTCCCGAGTTTCCCTCCGGGGGCGGGACGGCCAGAGCTGTGGAGGGACTTGCTTTGACGTCTGGCTCATGGGCAGAGTCTGGGCATCTTCTCGGACGTCATCTGCTTCTCCAGGCTCCTCAGCCCCTTGGGTCCCCAACTCGTGTTAGTCAACAGCCAGATCTGCATCGTGTTCAGCACGATCTGAAAAGGGCCCTTATAAAACAAGGGCACGCAAATGTTGCGCCCCCATTTCCTGCTTATTCCCCAGGGGGTTGCTCCTCCTTTAGCACCAGCCCTGCTCGGGCGCCTCCGTGTCTCCCCAGACCTGCCCCTGTCGCCTGCTGAGCGCCCCGGGCATCAGCCGCAACCACCCTGATGCCAACGCCGGCCTTGCTGGCCCTGCTGGCAGCCCCCTGGGTGAGCGCCCGCTGCCATGAGGGCAGGGGATGCAGAGGCAGGGCAGGAGGCTGCATTAGCTAACACGCGGCGCCTTTCTCCATTAGGTGTCCGGTCCCAGGGCATGCTGAAGGAGTCTGTCCGCGGGGTGGTGAAGCCTGGACAGACCCTCGGCCCGAGCTGCACATCATGTGCAGTGTATTCACTCGGCGCAGGGACAGGGCGGGAGCGGGTCGGAGCTATCTGGAGTGGTGCAGACGCTAGATACAGCATGGCTCCCCAAAGCCGTCTCACCGTCGGCACAGACACCTCCAGCACCCAAGTGCCCTGCGCCCGACCGGGCTCCAGCCTGCTGACTTGGCCCCGTGTTACTGTGCCCGACGCCCGGGGAATGAAAACCCACGAGAGCTGCACAAAAGCCAGCCCCGCGGCCCCGCCTGCCTGAGCGGGCAGCAGAGATAGCAGGTGCCAGCGCCGTGCTCTGCCGGCTGGGGCTGGCACACCAGGGCTCTTACGTCGCTGATGTTGTAATTATTTTGCACTTGCTGAGTGCTATAGGTGGCCATGTTCGCATGTGTTTAATGTTTATGTAACAAGTGCTGGGTGGATGGGAGGCTCTGGGGCTGCAGCGTGGAAGCAGCATGCGGCTGGAATTTTCCGCATGGGGTCTCTCAAGAGGAAGTCCAGGGCCTGTCAATAATGTGACAGTCGCCGCTTCGGGCCAATGAGAAAGCGCCACATGTAATTAGACTGCCCTGCATCACAGAGAGTATAAAAATCATCGCGCTGTGAACTTTGGGGTCTTTGCGCGCCTGACGGAACGTACCCTATGGATTGAATCGACACGGAGCGACCTTCGGCCTGGCCAGCCGGAGGGAAGGACGCCAGACCCGCCTGATCCCGGCGACCCTTCCCGGAGATACACCACCAGTGTGAGTGGGTGCTCACTGGTGCACCCAGCATAGTTGATTTTGTTTTGTTTAACCCTTATTAATAAAATTAAGCCTGACCTTTAAAGCGAGCGTGATCTGCGTAAGCCCAACTATCAAAAGATCCTGGCCACATGGCGTCACGAACAGGATGGTCGGCTGCAGATCATGACAGGGATGATCAGTCCCGCTGTCAGGCATGTCCTTGGGCGTCCGGCTGCAGGCAGCTTGTGGATGCTGATGAACTTTGGCGCCATCTGCAATTCCATCAGGCTCCCAGCCACACCGATAATGACGGGACCCAAGTATTTTGTGTGTGGCTTGGGGAAGACCCCAGGAGACCTTGGGAAGCCCGTCTTACAGGCCGCGCTCTCGGCTGCATATTAAGAGATCCCGCAGTTGCTTTCTCTATCCCGTCGGCCCAAGGGGAACAGGTCGCCGCAGCCAGCGAGTTCCCCCCTCCCGAATGGGATGCCACCCCCTCCCAAGAGTGGGACGGTTGTGTGGAGGCGATCGCGGTGCTTGCAGGTGATAAGGGGTGCTTGCAAGGAATCGCTCCCCCCTCTCCATCCATGATCCCCGGCGGCGTCAGTCACCGGCGGCTGCACACCCTAGCTGAAGATCTTGGGGTGTTAAAAGAAGGGAAAAAGAAGGGAAAGAAAGTCGCATGCTTGCGTGCTTGTTTTGAAACCCTCGTATCCACCCTTAACCGCTTGAATGATTATGAAGTGGCGGTCGTTACCATGAGCCGCGGCAGCAAAGATGGCGCCCTTCAACAACGGCCGAGCGGCGTAGACAAGCCAGAGCCCCCGCCCCCTGCTCCGCCTACTGTCCCACCACCATATTTGGGAGACAAGGCACCGCCTCCACCAGTGACGCCACTATATCTGCCACTCCTTGAAGGGCGGGGCAAGACTCGTCCTCCTCCAGAGCCGCCTCCTCCAGCGCCTCCTCCGTCAGCGCCCAACTCCGTGCCAACCCCTCCGCTTCAGGTTCATCCTATTGAGATTGTGAAAACCCGCCAGGACAACGACGGCAACATTATCACCAAGTGAACTACCAGAGACCGTGATCGTGTTAGTACATTTCAACTGGTTAAAGCCTCACAGTGTTTTGTTAAGCTAACAACTGTTTGTTTTCTAAGTCAGGTAACCCCTCGCGATGTCCGCCCGTCGGCAGGACGAGGAGGCCAATACCAAACCTCTCATCTGCCCATCCATCACACTGCCACCGCGAGACCCACGGGCACTGCCCCTGTCATTTGTGGGGCTATGGGTGAGACTTATGGGGAGACCAAAGGGATCGGGAGCAACTGCCCCCACATCGGGACCGAGTGTAATCCCACGCCGACGTCAGAAGCTATGGTTACTGTTTTTGATTTCTTGTTGTTAACTAATGTCATTGTAATGCTTTCCTTTACAAAACGCGCGAAGCGAAGTTTAGATTTATCCCCATTACCCGTTGTGGATAACTTATTCCTCCGCACCTCATGGGAGTGGATGTTACTTACTGGACACACGTCAGGTTCAGTTTGTGCCCATGCACCTACCTCAGCTGCAGATAGCCCTTTTCATATAGCTGTTATCCCTGTTAATTACACGGAATTATTTTTGAGTTTTACACGTAATTCTTCCGGTAACGAAACTATCCACTATTTAGCATGTAGAAGGACTTGTTCCATTAAAACCCTTACTTATGCATGGAAGTGGAATGGTACCCACCCGATTAATTGCACGGTCCAAGATGTGCCACAGGGTTGCTTTAATCTTACCCATGGGCCACCTTGGGGAGCACCGCACTCCATCGTGCCCGACCCCAATAATGTCACTCTTTCTATCCCATCACT
>NW_028324590.1:0-87000 GCF_052110815.1 Crocodylus siamensis
CCCAAAGGCTTGCAGGGGGTCGTCCTGGTGGCTGCAAGGCCCCACTCGTTTGCCTGGGGTTGACCTGGTGGCTGCAAGGCCCCATAGGCTTGCAGGGGGTTGTCCTGGTGGCTACAAGGCCCCATTCACTTACCTCGTGTTGACCTGGCGTCTGCAAGGCCCCAGTCGCTTGCCTGGGGTTGTCCTGGGCTCCAAAAGTTCCCCTAGGCATGCCTTGGGTTGACCTGGTGACCGAACTTGCTGCCGCCCTGGGCTTCACTCCCTAAAAACCACCGGGAGTGCGGACGCAGGACCCTCACAACCGCCAGGGGCTTAAGCCTCCATCAAGTGCCCCTCCCACACCCGCTTAAGCCTCCAACAAGTGCCCCCCCCACATGGGCCAGGCCCCATTCCCTTCCCAGGCTTGACCTTGTGGCTGCAAGGCCCCATTCGCTTGCCTTGGGTTTACCTGGTGGCTGCAAGGCCCCATTCGCTTGCCTGGGCTTGACCTGGGCTCTAAAATTCCGCCTAGGTATGCCTGGGGTTGTCCTGGAGCCCGGAATTGCTGCCTCCATTTGGCTTCACTCCCAAAGAACCACCGGGAGTGCGGACGCAGGACCCCCACAACCACCAGGGCCTTAAGCTTCCATCAAGTGCCCCCGCATCCGGACTTAAGCCTCCAAGGAGTGCCCCCCGCACCTAGGCCAGGCCCCATTCACTTGCCTGAGGTTGACCTGGTGGCTGCAGGGCCCCAAAGGCTTGCAGGGGGTCGACCTGGTGGCTGCAAGGCACCACTTCGCTTGCCCGGGTTTGACCTGGTGGCTGCAAGGCCCCAGTCGCTTGCCTGGGGTTGTCCTGGGCTCCAAAAGTTCCCCTAGGCATGCCTTGGGTTGACCTGGTGACCGGACTTGCTGCCGCCCTGGGCTTCACTCCCTAAAAACCACCGGGAGTGCGGATGCAGGACCCTCACAACCGCCAGGGGCTTAAGCCTCCATCACGTGCCCCCCCCCACGGGCTTAAGCCTCCAACAAGTGCCCCCCCCCACCTGGGCCAGGCCCCATTCCCTTCCCAGGCTTGACCTGGTGGCTGCAAAGCCGCATTCGCTTACCTGGGGTTGACCTGTTGGCTGCAAGGCCCCATTCACATACCTGGGTTTGCCTTGGTGCCTGCTAGGTCCCATTCGCTTGCCTTGGGTTGACCTGGTGGCTGCAAGGCCCCATTCGCTTGCCTGGGCTTGACCTGGGCTCCAAAAATCCCCCTAGGCATGCCTGGGGTTGTCCTGGAGCTTGGACTTGCTGCCGCACTTGGGCTTCACTCCCAAAGAACCACCGGGAGTGCGGACATAGGACCTCCACAACCACCAGGGCCTTAAGCTTCCATCAAGTGCTCCCCGCATCCGGAGTTGAGCCTCCAAGGAGTGCCCCGCGCACCTGGGCCAGGCACCATTCACTTGCCTGAGGTTGATCTGGTGGCTGCAGGGCCCCAAAGGCTTGCAGGGGGTCGTCCTGTTGGCTGCAAGGCCCCACTCGTTTGCCTGGGGTTGACCTGGTGGCTGCAAGGCCCCAATCGCTTGCCTGGGGTTGACCTGGTGGCTGCAGGTCCCCATAGGCTTGCAGGGGGTTGTCCTGGTGGCTACAAGGCCCCATTCACTTACCTCGTGTTGACCTGGTGTCTGCAAGGCCCCATTTGCTTGCCTGGGGTTGTGCTGGGCTCCAAAAGTTCCCCTAGGCATGCCTTGGGTTGACCTGGTGACCGGACTTGCTGCCGCCCTGGGCTTCACTCCCTAAAAACCACTGGGAGTGCGGACGCAGGACCCCACAAACGCCAGGGGCTTAAGCCTCCATCAAGTGCCCCCCCCACACCCGCTTAAGCCTCCAACAAGTGCCCCCCCCAGCTGGGCCAGGCCCCATTCCCTTCCCAGGCTTGACCTTGTGGCTGCAAGGCCCCATTCGCTTGCCTTGGGTTTACCTGGTGGCTGCAAGGCCCCATTCGCTTGCCTGGGCTTGACCTGGGCTCTAAAATTCCGCCTAGGTATGCCTGGGGTTGTCCTGGAGCCCGGAATTGCTGCCTCCATTTGGCTTCACTCCCAAAGAACCACCGGGAGTGCGGACGCAGGACCCCCACAACCACCAGGGCCTTAAGCTTCCATCAAGTGCCCCCCGCATCCGGACTTAAGCCTCCAAGGAGTGTCCCCCGCACCTAGGCCAGGCGCCATTCACTTGCCTGAGGTTGACCTGGTGGCTGCAGGGCCCCAAAGGCTTGCAGGGGGTCGACCTGGTGGCTGCAAGGCACCACTCGCTTGCCCGGGTTTGACCTGGTGGCTGCAAGGCCCCAGTCGCTTGCCTGGGGTTGTCCTGGGCTCCAAAAGTTCCCCTAGGCATGCCTTGGGTTGACCTGGTGACCGGACTTGCTGCCGCCCTGGGCTTCACTCCCTAAAAACCACCGGGAGTGCGGATGCAGGACCCTCACAACCGCCAGGGGCTTAAGCCTCCATCACGTGCCCCCCCCACGGGCTTAAGCCTCCAACAAGTGCCCCCCCCCCACCTGGGCCACGCCCCATTCCCTTCCCAGGCTTCACCTGGTGGCTGCAAGGCCCCATTCGCTTGCCTTGGGTTGACGTGCTGGCTGCAAGGCCCCATTCGCATACCTGGGTTTGCCTTGGTGCCTGCTAGGTCCCATTCGCTTGCCTTGGGTTGACCTGGTGGCTGCAAGGCCCCATTCGCTTGCCTGGGCTTGACCTGGGCTCCAAAAATCCCCCTAGGCATGCCTGGGGTTGTCCTGGAGCCCGGAATTGCTGCCTCCATTTGGCTTCACTCCCAAAGAACCACCGGGAGTGCGGACGCAGGACCCCCACAACCACCAGGGCCTTAAGCTTCCATCAAGTGCCCCCCGCCATCCGGACTTAAGCCTCCAACGAGTGCCCCCCGCACCTAGGCCAGGCCCCATTCACTTGCCTGAGGTTGACCTGGTGGCTGCAGGGCCCCAAAGGCTTGCAGGGGGTCGACCTGGTGGCTGCAAGGCACCACTCGCTTGCCCGGGTTTGACCTGGTGGCTGCAAGGCCCCAGTCGCTTGCCTGGGGTTGTCCTGGGCTCCAAAAGTTCCCCTAGGCATGCCTTGGGTTGACCTGGTGACCGGACTTGCTGCCGCCCTGGGCTTCACTACCTAAAAACCACCGGGAGTGCTGATGCAGGACCCTCACAACCGCCAGGGGCTTAAGCCTCCATCACGTGCCCCCCCCCACGGGCTTAAGCCTCCAACAAGTGCCCCCCCCCCACATGGGCCAGGCCCCATTCCCTTCCCAGGCCTGACCTGGTGGCTGCAAGGCCGCATTCGCTTACCTGGGGTTGACCTGGTGGCTGCAAGGCCCCATTCACATACCTGGGTTTGCCTTGGTGCCTTCTAGGTCCCATTCGCTTGCCTTGGGTTGACCTTTTGGCTGCAAGGCCCCATTCGCTTGCCTGGGCTTGACCTGGGCTCCAAAAATTCCCCTAGGCATGCCTGGGGTTGTCCTGGAGCTTGGACTTGCTGCCGCACTTGGGCTTCACTCCCAAAGAACCACCGGGAGTGCGGACATAGGACCCCACAACCACCAGGGCCTTAAGCTTCCATCAAGTGCCCCCCCCACACCGGAGTTGAGCCTCCAACAAGTGCCCCGCACCACCTGGGCCAGGCCCATTCACTTCTGAGGTTGACCTGGTGGCTGCAGGGCCCCAAAGGCTTGCAGGGCGTCGTCCTGTTGGCTGCAAGGCCCCACTCGCTTGCCTGGGGTTTACCTGGTGGCTGCAAGGCCCCATTCGCTTGCCTGGGCTTGACCTGGGCTCTAAAATTCCGCCTAGGTATGCCTGGGGTTGTCCTGGAGCCCGGAATTGCTGCCTCCATTTGGCTTCACTCCCAAAGATCCACCGGGAGTGCGGACGCAGGACCCCCACAACCACCAGGGCCTTAAGCTTCCATCAAGTGCCCCCCCCATCCGGACTTAAGCCTCCAACGAGTGCCCTCCGCACCTAGGCCAGGCCCCATTCACTTGCCTGAGGTTGACCTGGTGGCTGCAGGGCCCCAAAGGCTTGCAGGGGGTCGACCTGGTGGCTGCAAGGCACCACTCGCTTGCCCGGGTTTGACCTGGTGGCTGCAAGGCCCCAGTCGCTTGCCTGGGGTTGTCCTGGGCTCCAAAAGTTCCCCTAGGCATGCCTTGGGTTGACCTGGTGACCGGACTTGCTGCCGCCCTGGGCTTCACTACCTAAAAACCACCGGGAGTGCGGATGCAGGACCCTCACAACCGCCAGGGGCTTAAGCCTCCATCACGTGCCCCCCCCCACGGGCTTAAGCCTCCAACAAGTGCCCCCCCCCCACATGGGCCAGGCCCCATTCCCTTCCCAGGCCTGACCTGGTGGCTGCAAAGCCGCATTCGCTTACCTGGGGTTGACCTGTTGGCTGCAAGGCCCCATTCACATACCTGGGTTTGCCTTGGTGCCTGCTAGGTCCCATTCGCTTGCCTTGGGTTGACCTTTTGGCTGCAAGGCCCCATTCGCTTGCCTGGGCTTGACCTGGGCTCCAAAAATACCCCTAGGCATGCCTGGAATTGTCCTGGAGCTTGGACTTGCTGCCGCACTTAGGCTTCACTCCCAAAGAACCACCGGGAGTACGGACATAGGACCTCCACAACCACCAGGGCCTTAAGCTTCCATCAAGTGCTCCCCGCATCCGGAGTTGAGCCTCCAAGGAGTGCCCCGCGCACCTGGGCCAGGCACCATTCACTTGCCTGAGGTTGACCTGGTGGCTGCAGGGCCCCAAAGGCTTGCAGGGCGTCGTCCTGTTGGCTGCAAGGCCCCACTCGTTTGCCTGGGGTTGACCTGGTGGCTGCAAGGCCCCAATCGCTTGCCTGGGGTTGACCTGGTGGCTGCAGGGCCCCTTAGGCTTGCAGGGGGTTGTCCTGGTGGCTACAAGGCCCCATTCACTTACCTCGTGTTGACCTGGCATCTGCAAGGCCCCATTTGCTTGCCTGGGGTTGTCCTGGGCTCCAAAAGTTCCCCTAGGCATGCCTTGGGTTGACCTGGTGACCGGACTTGCTGCCGCCCTGGGCTTCACTCCCTAAAAACCACCGGGAGTGCGGACGCAGCACCCCACAACCGCCAGGGGCTTAAGCCTCCATCAAGTGCCCCCCCCACACCCGCTTAAGCCTCCAACAAGTGCCCCCCCCACCTGGGCCAGGCCCCATTCCCTTCCCAGGCTTGACCTTGTGGCTGCAAGGCCCCATTCGCTTGCCTTGGGTTGACCTGGTGGCTGCAAGGCCCCATTCGCTTGCCTGGGCTTGACCTGAGCTCTAAAATTCCGCCTAGGTATGCCTGGGGTTGTCCTGGAGTCCGGAATTGCTTCCTCCATTTGGCTTCACTCCCAAAGAACCACCGGGAGTGCGGACGCAGGACCCCCACAACCACCAGGGCCTTAAGCTTCCATCAAGTGCCCCCCGCATCCGGACTTAAGCCTCCAAGGAGTGCCCCCCGCCCCTGGGCCAGGCCCCATTCACTTGCCTGAGGTTGACCTGGTGGCTGCAGGGCCCCAAAGGCTTGCAGGGGGTCGACCTGGAGGCTGCAAGGCACCACTCGCTTGCCCGGGTTTGACCTGGTGGCTGAAAGGCCCCAGTCGCTTGCCTGGGGTTGTCCTGGGCTCCAAAAGTTCCCCTAGGCATGCCTTGGGTTGACCTGGTGACCGGACTTGCTGCCGCCCTGGGCTTCACTCCCTAAAAACCACCGGGAGTGCGGATGCAGGACCCCACAACCGCCAGGGGCTTAAGCCTCCATCAAGTGCCCCCCCCACACGGGCTTAAGCCTCCAACAAGTGCCCCCCCCACCTGGGCCAGGCCCCATTCCCTTCCCAGGCTTGACCTTGTGGCTGCAAGGCCCCATTCGCTTGCCTTGGGTTTACCTGGTGGCTGCAAGGCCCCATTCGCTTGCCTGGGCTTGACCTGGGCTCTAAAATTCCGCCTAGGTATGCCTGGGGTTGTCCTGGAGCCCGGAATTGCTGCCTCCATAAGGCTTCACTCCCAAAGAACCACCGGGAGTGCGGACGCAGGACCCCCACAACCACCAGGGCCTTAAGCTTCCATCAAGTGCCCCCGCCATCCGGACTTAAGCCTCCAACGAGTGCCCCCCGCACCTAGGCCAGGCCCCATTCACTTGCCTGAGGTTGACCTGGTGGCTGCAGGGCCCCAAAGGCTTGCAGGGGGTCGACCTGGTGGCTGCAAGGCACCACTCGCTTGCCCGGGTTTGACCTGGTGGCTGCAAGGCCCCAGTCGCTTGCCTGGGGTTGTCCTGGGCTCCCAAAGTTCCCCTAGGCATGCCTTGGGTTGACCTGGTGACCGGACTTGCTGCCGCCCTGGGCTTCACTCCCTAAAAACCACAGGGAGTGCGGATGCAGGACCCTCACAACCGCCAGGGGCTTAAGCCTCCATTACGTGCCCCCCGCCCACGGGCTTAAGCCTCCAACAAGTGCCCCCCCCACCTGGGCCAGGCCCCATTCCCTTCCCAGGCTTCGCCTGGTGGTTGCAAGGCAGCATTCGCTTACCTGGGGTTGACCTGTTGGCTGCAAGGCCCCATTCGCATACCTGGGTTTGCCTTGGTGCCTGCTAGGTCCCATTCGCTTGCCTTGGGTTGACCTGGTGGCTGCAAGGCCCCATTTGCTTCTCTGGGCTTGACCTGGGGTCGAAAAATCCCCCTAGGCATGCCTGCGGTTGTCCTGGAGCTTGGACTTGCTGCCGAACTTGGGCTTCACTCCCAAAGAACCACCGGGAGTGCGAACGTAGGACCCCCACAACCACCAGGGCCTTAAGCTTCCATCAAGTGCTCCCCCCATCCGGACTTAAGCCTCCAAGGAGTGCCCCCCGCACCTGGTCCAGGCCCCATTCACTTGCTTGAGGTTGACCTGGTGGCTGCAGGGCCCCAAAGGCTTGCAGGGGGTCGACCTGTTGGCTGCAAGGCACCACTCGCTTGCCCGGGTTTGACCTGGTGGCTTCAAGGCCCCAGTCGCTTGCCTGGGGTTGTCTTGGGCTCCAAAAGTTCCCCTAGGCATGCCTTGGGTTGACCTGGTGACCGGACTTGCTGCCGCCCTGGCCTTCACTCCCTAAAAACCACCGGGAGTGCGGATGCAGGACCCTCACAACCGCCAGGGGCTTAAGCCTCCATCACGTGCCCCCCCCCACGGGCTTAAGCCTCCAACAAGTGCCCCCCCCAACTGGGCCAGCCCCCATTCCCTTCCCAGGCTTGACCTGGTGGCTGCAAGGCCGCGTTCGCTTACCTGGGGTTGACCTGTTGGCTGCAAGGCCCCATTCACATACCTGGGTTTGCCTTGGTGCCTGCTAGGTCCCATTCGCTTGCCTTGGGTTGACCTGGTGGCTGCAAGGCCCCATTCGCTTGCCTGGGCTTGACCTGGGCTCCAAAAATCCCCCTAGGCATGCCTGGGGTTGTCCTGGAGCTTGGACTTGCTGCCGCACTTGGGCTTCACTCCCAAAGAACCACCGGGAGTGCGGACGTAGGACCCCCACAACCACCAGGGCCTTAAGCTTCCATCAAGTGCTCCCCGCATCCGGATTTGAGCCTCCAAGGAGTGCCCCGCGCACCTGGGCCAGGCACCATTCACTTGCCTGAGGTTGACCTGGTGGCTGCAGGGCCCTAAAGGCTTGCAGGGAGTCATCCTGTTGGCTGCAAGGCACCACTCGTTTGCCTAGGGTTGACCTGGTGGCTGCAAGGCCCCAATCGCTTGCCTGGGGTTGACCTGGTGGCTGCAGGGCCCCATAGGCTTGCAGGGGGTTCTCCTGGTGGCTACAAGGCCCCATTCACTTACCTCGTGTTGACCTGGCGTCTGCAAGGCCCCATTTGCTTGCCTGGGGTTGTGCTGGGCTCCAAAAGTTCCCCTAGGCATGCCTTGGGTTGACCTGGTGACCGAACTTGCTGCCGCCCTGGGCTTCACTCCCTAAAAACCACTGGGAGTGCGGACGCAGGACCCCACAAACGCCAGGGGCTTAAGCCTCCATCAAGTGCCCCCCCCACACCCGCTTAAGCCTCCAACAAGTGCCCCCCCCAGCTGGGCCAGGCCCCATTCCCTTCCCAGGCTTGACCTTGTGGCTGCAAGGCCCCATTCGCTTGCCTTGGGTTTACCTGGTGGCTGCAAGGCCCCATTCGCTTGCCTGGGCTTGACCTGGGCTCTCAAATTCCGCCTAGGTATGCCTGGGGTTGTCCTGGAGCCCGGAATTGCTGCCTCCATTTGGCTTCACTCCCAAAGAACCACCGGGAGTGCGGACGCAGGACCCCCACAACCACCAGGGCCTTAGGCTTCCATCAAGTGCCCCCCGCATCCGGACTTAAGCCTCCAAGGAGTGCCCCCCGCACCTAGGCCAGGCGCCATTCACTTGCCTGAGGTTGACCTGGTGGCTGCAGGGCCCCAAAGGCTTGCAGGGGGTCGACCTGGTGGCTGCAAGGCACCACTCGCTTGCCCGGGTTTGACCTGGTGGCTGCAAGGCCCCAGTCGCTTGCCTGGGGTTGTCCTGGGCTCCAAAAGTTCCCCTAGGCATGCCTTGGGTTGACCTGGTGACCGGACTTGCTGCCGCCCTGGGCTTCACTCCCTAAAAACCACCGGGAGTGCGGATGCAGGACCCTCACAACCGCCAGGGGCTTAAGCCTCCATCACGTGCCCCCCCCACGGGCTTAAGCCTCCAACAAGTGCCCCCCCCCCACCTGGGCCACGCCCCATTCCCTTCCCAGGCTTCACCTGGTGGCTGCAAGGCCCCATTCGCTTGCCTTGGGTTGACGTGCTGGCTGCAAGGCCCCATTCGCATACCTGGGTTTGCCTTGGTGCCTGCTAGGTCCCATTCGCTTGCCTTGGGTTGACCTGGTGGCTGCAAGGCCCCATTCGCTTGCCTGGGCTTGACCTGGGCTCCAAAAATCCCCCTAGGCATGCCTGGGGTTGTCCTGGAGCTTGGACTTGCTGCCGCACTTCGGCTTCACTCCCAAAGAACCACTGGGAGTGCGGACGTAGGACCCCCACAACCACCAGGGCCTTAAGCTTCCATCAAGTGCCCCCCGCATCCGGAGTTGAGCCTCCAAGGAGTGCCCCCCGCACCTGGGCCAGGCCCCATTCACTTGCCTGAGGTTGACCTGGTGGCTGCAGGGCCCCAAAGGCTTGCAGGGGGTCGTCCTGGTGGCTGCAAGGCCCCACTCGTTTGCCTGGGGTTGACCTGGTGGCTGCAAGGCCCCAATCGCTTGCCTGGGGTTGACCTGGTGGCTGCAGGGCCCCATAGGCTTGCAGGGGGTTGTCCTGGTGGCTACAAGGCCCCATTCACTTACCTCGTGTTGACCTGGCATCTGCAAGGCCCCATTTGCTTGCCTGGGGTTGTCCTGGGCTCCAAAAGTTCCCCTAGGCATGCCTTGGGTTGACCTGGTGACCGGACTTGCTGCCGCCCTGGGCTTCACTCCCTAAAAACCACCGGGAGTGCGGACGCAGGACCCCACAACCTCCAGGGGCTTAAGCCTGCATCAAGTGCCCCCCCCACACCCGCTTAAGCCTCCAACAAGTGCCCCCACCACCTGGTCCAGGCCCCATTCCCTTCCCAGGCTTGACCTGGTGGCTGCAAGGTCCCATTCGCTTGCCTTGGGTTTACCTGGTGGCTGCAAGGCCCCATTCGCTTGCCTGGGCTTGACCTGGGCTCTAAAATTCCGCCTAGGTATGCCTGGGGTTGTCCTGGAGCCCGGAATTGCTGCCTCCATTTGGCTTCACTCCCAAAGATCCACCGGGAGTGCGGACGCAGGACCCCCACAACCACCAGGGCCTTAAGCTTCCATCAAGTGCCCCCCCCATCCGGACTTAAGCCTCCAACGAGTGCCCTCCGCACCTAGGCCAGGCCCCATTCACTTGCCTGAGGTTGACCTGGTGGCTGCAGGGCCCCAAAGGCTTGCAGGGGGTCGACCTGGTGGCTGCAAGGCACCACTCGCTTGCCCGGGTTTGACCTGGTGGCTGCAAGGCCCCAGTCGCTTGCCTGGGGTTGTCCTGGGCTCCAAAAGTTCCCCTAGGCATGCCTTGGGTTGACCTGGTGACCGGACTTGCTGCCGCCCTGGGCTTCACTACCTAAAAACCACCGGGAGTGCGGATGCAGGACCCTCACAACCGCCAGGGGCTTAAGCCTCCATCACGTGCCCCCCCCCACGGGCTTAAGCCTCCAACAAGTGCCCCCCCCCACATGGGCCAGGCCCCATTCCCTTCCCAGGCCTGACCTGGTGGCTGCAAAGCCGCATTCGCTTACCTGGGGTTGACCTGTTGGCTGCAAGGCCCCATTCACATACCTGGGTTTGCCTTGGTGCCTGCTAGGTCCCATTCGCTTGCCTTGGGTTGACCTTTTGGCTGCAAGGCCCCATTCGCTTGCCTGGGCTTGACCTGGGCTCCAAAAATACCCCTAGGCATGCCTGGAATTGTCCTGGAGCTTGGACTTGCTGCCGCACTTAGGCTTCACTCCCAAAGAACCACCGGGAGTACGGACATAGGACCTCCACAACCACCAGGGCCTTAAGCTTCCATCAAGTGCTCCCCGCATCCGGAGTTGAGCCTCCAAGGAGTGCCCCGCGCACCTGGGCCAGGCACCATTCACTTGCCTGAGGTTGACCTGGTGGCTGCAGGGCCCCAAAGGCTTGCAGGGCGTCGTCCTGTTGGCTGCAAGGCCCCACTCGTTTGCCTGGGGTTGACCTGGTGGCTGCAAGGCCCCAATCGCTTGCCTGGGGTTGACCTGGTGGCTGCAGGGCCCCTTAGGCTTGCAGGGGGTTGTCCTGGTGGCTACAAGGCCCCATTCACTTACCTCGTGTTGACCTGGCATCTGCAAGGCCCCATTTGCTTGCCTGGGGTTGTCCTGGGCTCCAAAAGTTCCCCTAGGCATGCCTTGGGTTGACCTGGTGACCGGACTTGCTGCCGCCCTGGGCTTCACTCCCTAAAAACCACCGGGAGTGCGGACGCAGCACCCCACAACCGCCAGGGGCTTAAGCCTCCATCAAGTGCCCCCCCCACACCCGCTTAAGCCTCCAACAAGTGCCCCCCCCAGCTGGGCCAGGCCCCATTCCCTTCCCAGGCTTGACCTTGTGGCTGCAAGGCCCCATTCGCTTGCCTTGGGTTGACCTGGTGGCTGCAAGGCCCCATTCGCTTGCCTGGGCTTGACCTGAGCTCTAAAATTCCGCCTAGGTATGCCTGGGGTTGTCCTGGAGTCCGGAATTGCTTCCTCCATTTGGCTTCACTCCCAAAGAACCACCGGGAGTGCGGACGCAGGACCCCCACAACCACCAGGGCCTTAAGCTTCCATCAAGTGCCCCCCGCATCCGGACTTAAGCCTCCAAGGAGTGCCCCCCGCCCCTGGGCCAGGCCCCATTCACTTGCCTGAGGTTGACCTGGTGGCTGCAGGGCCCCAAAGGCTTGCAGGGGGTCGACCTGGAGGCTGCAAGGCACCACTCGCTTGCCCGGGTTTGACCTGGTGGCTGAAAGGCCCCAGTCGCTTGCCTGGGGTTGTCCTGGGCTCCAAAAGTTCCCCTAGGCATGCCTTGGGTTGACCTGGTGACCGGACTTGCTGCCGCCCTGGGCTTCACTCCCTAAAAACCACCGGGAGTGCGGATGCAGGACCCCACAACCGCCAGGGGCTTAAGCCTCCATCAAGTGCCCCCCCCACACGGGCTTAAGCCTCCAACAAGTGCCCCCCCCACCTGGGCCAGGCCCCATTCCCTTCCCAGGCTTGACCTTGTGGCTGCAAGGCCCCATTCGCTTGCCTTGGGTTTACCTGGTGGCTGCAAGGCCCCATTCGCTTGCCTGGGCTTGACCTGGGCTCTAAAATTCCGCCTAGGTATGCCTGGGGTTGTCCTGGAGCCCGGAATTGCTGCCTCCATAAGGCTTCACTCCCAAAGAATCACCGGGAGTGCGGACGCAGGACCCCCACAACCACCAGGGCCTTAAGCTTCCATCAAGTGCCCCCGCCATCCGGACTTAAGCCTCCAACGAGTGCCCCCCGCACCTAGGCCAGGCGCCATTCACTTGCCTGAGGTTGACCTGGTGGCTGCAGGGCCCCAAAGGCTTGCAGGGGGTCGACCTGGTGGCTGCAAGGCACCACTCGCTTGCCCGGGTTTGACCTGGTGGCTGCAAGGCCCCAGTCGCTTGCCTGGGGTTGTCCTGGGCTCCAAAAGTTCCCCTAGGCATGCCTTGGGTTGACCTGGTGACCGGACTTGCTGCCGCCCTGGCCTTCACTCCCTAAAAACCACCGGGAGTGCGGATGCAGGACCCTCACAACCGCCAGGGGCTTAAGCCTCCATCACGTGCCCCCCCCACGGGCTTAAGCCTCCAACAAGTGCCCCCCCCCACCTGGGCCACGCCCCATTCCCTTCCCAGGCTTCACCTGGTGGCTGCAAGGCCCCATTCGCTTGCCTTGGGTTGACGTGCTGGCTGCAAGGCCCCATTCGCATACCTGGGTTTGCCTTGGTGCCTGCTAGGTCCCATTCGCTTGCCTTGGGTTGACCTGGTGGCTGCAAGGCCCCATTCGCTTGCCTGGGCTTGACCTGGGCTCCAAAAATCCCCCTAGGCATGCCTGGGGTTGTCCTGGAGCTTGGACTTGCTGCCGCACTTCGGCTTCACTCCCAAAGAACCACTGGGAGTGCGGACGTAGGACCCCCACAACCACCAGGGCCTTAAGCTTCCATCAAGTGCCCCCCGCATCCGGAGTTGAGCCTCCAAGGAGTGCCCCCCGCACCTGGGCCAGGCCCCATTCACTTGCCTGAGGTTGACCTGGTGGCTGCAGGGCCCCAAAGGCTTGCAGGGGGTCGTCCTGGTGGCTGCAAGGCCCCACTCGTTTGCCTGGGGTTGACCTGGTGGCTGCAAGGCCCCAATCGCTTGCCTGGGGTTGACCTGGTGGCTGCAGGGCCCCATAGGCTTGCAGGGGGTTGTCCTGGTGGCTACAAGGCCCCATTCACTTACCTCGTGTTGACCTGGCATCTGCAAGGCCCCATTTGCTTGCCTGGGGTTGTCCTGGGCTCCAAAAGTTCCCCTAGGCATGCCTTGGGTTGACCTGGTGACCGGACTTGCTGCCGCCCTGGGCTTCACTCCCTAAAAACCACCGGGAGTGCGGACGCAGGACCCCACAACCTCCAGGGGCTTAAGCCTGCATCAAGTGCCCCCCCCACACCCGCTTAAGCCTCCAACAAGTGCCCCCACCACCTGGTCCAGGCCCCATTCCCTTCCCAGGCTTGACCTGGTGGCTGCAAGGTCCCATTCGCTTGCCTTGGGTTTACCTGGTGGCTGCAAGGCCCCATTCGCTTGCCTGGGCTTGACCTGGGCTCTAAAATTCCGCCTAGGTATGCCTGGGGTTGTCCTGGAGCCCGGAATTGCTGCCTCCATTTGGCTTCACTCCCAAAGATCCACCGGGAGTGCGGACGCAGGACCCCCACAACCACCAGGGCCTTAAGCTTCCATCAAGTGCCCCCCCCATCCGGACTTAAGCCTCCAACGAGTGCCCTCCGCACCTAGGCCAGGCCCCATTCACTTGCCTGAGGTTGACCTGGTGGCTGCAGGGCCCCAAAGGCTTGCAGGGGGTCGACCTGGTGGCTGCAAGGCACCACTCGCTTGCCCGGGTTTGACCTGGTGGCTGCAAGGCCCCAGTCGCTTGCCTGGGGTTGTCCTGGGCTCCAAAAGTTCCCCTAGGCATGCCTTGGGTTGACCTGGTGACCGGACTTGCTGCCGCCCTGGGCTTCACTACCTAAAAACCACCGGGAGTGCGGATGCAGGACCCTCACAACCGCCAGGGGCTTAAGCCTCCATCACGTGCCCCCCCCCACGGGCTTAAGCCTCCAACAAGTGCCCCCCCCCACATGGGCCAGGCCCCATTCCCTTCCCAGGCCTGACCTGGTGGCTGCAAAGCCGCATTCGCTTACCTGGGGTTGACCTGTTGGCTGCAAGGCCCCATTCACATACCTGGGTTTGCCTTGGTGCCTGCTAGGTCCCATTCGCTTGCCTTGGGTTGACCTTTTGGCTGCAAGGCCCCATTCGCTTGCCTGGGCTTGACCTGGGCTCCAAAAATACCCCTAGGCATGCCTGGAATTGTCCTGGAGCTTGGACTTGCTGCCGCACTTAGGCTTCACTCCCAAAGAACCACCGGGAGTACGGACATAGGACCTCCACAACCACCAGGGCCTTAAGCTTCCATCAAGTGCTCCCCGCATCCGGAGTTGAGCCTCCAAGGAGTGCCCCGCGCACCTGGGCCAGGCACCATTCACTTGCCTGAGGTTGACCTGGTGGCTGCAGGGCCCCAAAGGCTTGCAGGGCGTCGTCCTGTTGGCTGCAAGGCCCCACTCGTTTGCCTGGGGTTGACCTGGTGGCTGCAAGGCCCCAATCGCTTGCCTGGGGTTGACCTGGTGGCTGCAGGGCCCCTTAGGCTTGCAGGGGGTTGTCCTGGTGGCTACAAGGCCCCATTCACTTACCTCGTGTTGACCTGGCATCTGCAAGGCCCCATTTGCTTGCCTGGGGTTGTCCTGGGCTCCAAAAGTTCCCCTAGGCATGCCTTGGGTTGACCTGGTGACCGGACTTGCTGCCGCCCTGGGCTTCACTCCCTAAAAACCACCGGGAGTGCGGACGCAGCACCCCACAACCGCCAGGGGCTTAAGCCTCCATCAAGTGCCCCCCCCACACGGGCTTAAGCCTCCAACAAGTGCCCCCCCCACCTGGGCCAGGCCCCATTCCCTTCCCAGGCTTGACCTTGTGGCTGCAAGGCCCCATTCGCTTGCCTTGGGTTGACCTGGTGGCTGCAAGGCCCCATTCGCTTGCCTGGGCTTGACCTGAGCTCTAAAATTCCGCCTAGGTATGCCTGGGGTTGTCCTGGAGTCCGGAATTGCTTCCTCCATTTGGCTTCACTCCCAAAGAACCACCGGGAGTGCGGACGCAGGACCCCCACAACCACCAGGGCCTTAAGCTTCCATCAAGTGCCCCCCGCATCCGGACTTAAGCCTCCAAGGAGTGCCCCCCGCCCCTGGGCCAGGCCCCATTCACTTGCCTGAGGTTGACCTGGTGGCTGCAGGGCCCCAAAGGCTTGCAGGGGGTCGACCTGGAGGCTGCAAGGCACCACTCGCTTGCCCGGGTTTGACCTGGTGGCTGAAAGGCCCCAGTCGCTTGCCTGGGGTTGTCCTGGGCTCCAAAAGTTCCCCTAGGCATGCCTTGGGTTGACCTGGTGACCGGACTTGCTGCCGCCCTGGGCTTCACTCCCTAAAAACCACCGGGAGTGCGGATGCAGGACCCCACAACCGCCAGGGGCTTAAGCCTCCATCAAGTGCCCCCCCCACACGGGCTTAAGCCTCCAACAAGTGCCCCCCCCACCTGGGCCAGGCCCCATTCCCTTCCCAGGCTTGACCTTGTGGCTGCAAGGCCCCATTCGCTTGCCTTGGGTTTACCTGGTGGCTGCAAGGCCCCATTCGCTTGCCTGGGCTTGACCTGGGCTCTAAAATTCCGCCTAGGTATGCCTGGGGTTGTCCTGGAGCCCGGAATTGCTGCCTCCATAAGGCTTCACTCCCAAAGAACCACCGGGAGTGCGGACGCAGGACCCCCACAACCACCAGGGCCTTAAGCTTCCATCAAGTGCCCCCGCCATCCGGACTTAAGCCTCCAACAAGTGCCCCCCCCACCTGGGCCAGGCCCCATTCCCTTCCCAGGCTTCGCCTGGTGGTTGCAAGGCAGCATTCGCTTACCTGGGGTTGACCTGTTGGCTGCAAGGCCCCATTCGCATACCTGGGTTTGCCTTGGTGCCTGCTAGGTCCCATTCGCTTGCCTTGGGTTGACCTGGTGGCTGCAAGGCCCCATTTGCTTCTCTGGGCTTGACCTGGGGTCGAAAAATCCCCCTAGGCATGCCTGCGGTTGTCCTGGAGCTTGGACTTGCTGCCGAACTTGGGCTTCACTCCCAAAGAACCACCGGGAGTGCGAACGTAGGACCCCCACAACCACCAGGGCCTTAAGCTTCCATCAAGTGCTCCCCCCATCCGGACTTAAGCCTCCAAGGAGTGCCCCCCGCTCCTGGTCCAGGCCCCATTCACTTGCTTGAGGTTGACCTGGTGGCTGCAGGGCCCCAAAGGCTTGCAGGGGGTCGACCTGTTGGCTGCAAGGCACCACTCGCTTGCCCGGGTTTGACCTGGTGGCTTGCAAGGCCCCAGTCGCTTGCCTGGGGTTGTCTTGGGCTCCAAAAGTTCCCCTAGGCATGCCTTGGGTTGACCTGGTGACCGGACTTGCTGCCGCCCTGGGCTTCACTCCCTAAAAACCACCGGGAGTGCGGATGCAGGACCCTCACAACCGCCAGGGGCTTAAGCCTCCATCACGTGCCCCCCCCCACGGGCTTAAGCCTCCAACAAGTGCCCCCCCCAACTGGGCCAGGCCCCATTCCCTTCCCAGGCTTCACCTGGTGGCTGCAAGGCCGCATTCGCTTACCTGGGGTTGACCTGTTGGCTGCAAGGCCCCATTCTCATACCTGGGTTTGCCTTGGTGCCTGCTAGGTCCCATTCGCTTGCCTTGGGTTGACCTGGTGGCTGCAAGGCTCCATTCGCTTGCCTGGGCTAGACCTGGGCTCCAAAAATCCCCCTAGGCATGCCTGGGGTTGTCCTGGAGCTTGGACTTGCTGCCGCACTTGGGCTTCACTCCCAAAGAACCACCGGGAGTGCGGACGTAGGACCCCCACAACCACCAGGGCCTTAAGCTTCCATCAAGTGCTCCCCGCATCCGGATTTGAGCCTCCAAGGAGTGCCCCGCGCACCTGGGCCAGGCACCATTCACTTGCCTGAGGTTGACCTGGTGGCTGCAGGGCCCTAAAGGCTTGCAGGGAGTCATCCTGTTGGCTGCAAGGCACCACTCGTTTGCCTAGGGTTGACCTGGTGGCTGCAAGGCCCCAATCGCTTGCCTGGGGTTGACCTGGTGGCTGCAGGGCCCCTTAGGCTTGCAGGGGGTTGTCCTGGTGGCTACAAGGCCCCATTCACTTACCTCGTGTTGACCTGGCATCTGCAAGGCCCCATTTGCTTGCCTGGGGTTGTCCTGGGCTCCAAAAGTTCCCCTAGGCATGCCTTGGGTTGACCTGGTGACCGGACTTGCTGCCGCCCTGGGCTTCACTCCCTAAAAACCACCGGGAGTGCGGACGCAGCACCCCACAACCGCCAGGGGCTTAAGCCTCCATCAAGTGCCCCCCCCACACCCGCTTAAGCCTCCAACAAGTGCCCCCCCCACCTGGTCCAGGCCCCATTCCCTTCCCAGGCTTGACCTTGTGGCTGCAAGGCCCCATTCGCTTGCCTTGGGTTGACCTGGTGGCTGCAAGGCCCCATTCGCTTGCCTGGGCTTGACCTGAGCTCTAAAATTCCGCCTAGGTATGCCTGGGGTTGTCCTGGAGTCCGGAATTGCTTCCTCCATTTGGCTTCACTCCCAAAGAACCACCGGGAGTGCGGACGCAGGACCCCCACAACCACCAGGGCCTTAAGCTTCCATCAAGTGCCCCCCGCATCCGGACTTAAGCCTCCAAGGAGTGCCCCCCGCCCCTGGGCCAGGCCCCATTCACTTGCCTGAGGTTGACCTGGTGGCTGCAGGGCCCCAAAGGCTTGCAGGGGGTCGACCTGGAGGCTGCAAGGCACCACTCGCTTGCCCGGGTTTGACCTGGTGGCTGAAAGGCCCCAGTCGCTTGCCTGGGGTTGTCCTGGGCTCCAAAAGTTCCCCTAGGCATGCCTTGGGTTGACCTGGTGACCGGACTTGCTGCCGCCCTGGGCTTCACTCCCTAAAAACCACCGGGAGTGCGGATGCAGGACCCCACAACCGCCAGGGGCTTAAGCCTCCATCAAGTGCCCCCCCCACACGGGCTTAAGCCTCCAACAAGTGCCCCCCCCACCTGGGCCAGGCCCCATTCCCTTCCCAGGCTTGACCTTGTGGCTGCAAGGCCCCATTCGCTTGCCTTGGGTTTACCTGGTGGCTGCAAGGCCCCATTCGCTTGCCTGGGCTTGACCTGGGCTCTAAAATTCCGCCTAGGTATGCCTGGGGTTGTCCTGGAGCCCGGAATTGCTGCCTCCATAAGGCTTCACTCCCAAAGAACCACCGGGAGTGCGGACGCAGGACCCCCACAACCACCAGGGCCTTAAGCTTCCATCAAGTGCCCCCCGCATCCGGACTTAAGCCTCCAAGGAGTGCCCCCCGCCCCTGGGCCAGGCCCCATTCACTTGCCTGAGGTTGACCTGGTGGCTGCAGGGCCCCAAAGGCTTGCAGGGGGTCGACCTGGTGGCTGCAAGGCACCACTCGCTTGCCCGGGTTTGACCTGGTGGCTGCAAGGCCCCAGTCGCTTGCCTGGGGTTGTCCTGGGCTCCAAAGTTCCCCTAGGCATGCCTTGGGTTGACCTGGTGACCGGACTTGCTGCCGCCCTGGGCTTCACTCCCTAAAAACCACCGGGAGTGCGGATGCAGGACCCTCACAACCGCCAGGGGCTTAAGCCTCCATTACGTGCCCCCCGCCCACGGGCTTAAGCCTCCAACAAGTGCCCCCCCCACCTGGGCCAGGCCCCATTCCCTTCCCAGGCTTCGCCTGGTGGTTGCAAGGCAGCATTCGCTTACCTGGGGTTGACCTGTTGGCTGCAAGGCCCCATTCGCATACCTGGGTTTGCCTTGGTGCCTGCTAGGTCCCATTCGCTTGCCTTGGGTTGACCTGGTGGCTGCAAGGCCCCATTTGCTTCTCTGGGCTTGACCTGGGGTCGAAAAATCCCCCTAGGCATGCCTGCGGTTGTCCTGGAGCTTGGACTTGCTGCCGAACTTGGGCTTCACTCCCAAAGAACCACCGGGAGTGCGAACGTAGGACCCCCACAACCACCAGGGCCTTAAGCTTCCATCAAGTGCTCCCCCCATCCGGACTTAAGCCTCCAAGGAGTGCCCCCCGCTCCTGGTCCAGGCCCCATTCACTTGCTTGAGGTTGACCTGGTGGCTGCAGGGCCCCAAAGGCTTGCAGGGGGTCGACCTGTTGGCTGCAAGGCACCACTCGCTTGCCCGGGTTTGACCTGGTGGCTTCAAGGCCCCAGTCGCTTGCCTGGGGTTGTCTTGGGCTCCAAAAGTTCCCCTAGGCATGCCTTGGGTTGACCTGGTGACCGGACTTGCTGCCGCCCTGGGCTTCACTCCCTAAAAACCACCGGGAGTGCGGATGCAGGACCCTCACAACCGCCAGGGGCTTAAGCCTCCATCACGTGCCCCCCCCCACGGGCTTAAGCCTCCAACAAGTGCCCCCCCCCAACTGGGCCAGCCCCCATTCCCTTCCCAGGCTTCACCTGGTGGCTGCAAAGCCGCATTCGCTTACCTGGGGTTGACCTGTTGGCTGCATTGCCCCATTCTCATACCTGGGTTTGCCTTGGTGCCTGCTAGGTCCCATTCGCTTGCCTTGGGTTGACCTGGTGGCTGCAAGGCTCCATTCGCTTGCCTGGGCTAGACCTGGGCTCCAAAAATCCCCCTAGGCATGCCTGGGGTTGTCCTGGAGCTTGGACTTGCTGCCGCACTTGGGCTTCACTCCCAAAGAACCACCGGGAGTGCGGACGTAGGACCCCCACAACCACCAGGGCCTTAAGCTTCCATCAAGTGCTCCCCGCATCCGGATTTGAGCCTCCAAGGAGTGCCCCGCGCACCTGGGCCAGGCACCATTCACTTGCCTGAGGTTGACCTGGTGGCTGCAGGGCCCTAAAGGCTTGCAGGGAGTCATCCTGTTGGCTGCAAGGCACCACTCGTTTGCCTAGGGTTGACCTGGTGGCTGCAAGGCCCCAATCGCTTGCCTGGGGTTGACCTGGTGGCTGCAGGGCCCCATAGGCTTGCAGGGGGTTGTCCTGGTGGCTACAAGGCCCTAGTCGCTTGCCTGGGGTTGTCCTGGGCTCCAAAAGTTCCCCTAGGCATGCCTCGGGTTGACCTGGTGACCGGACTTGCTGCCACCCTGGGCTTCACTCCCTAAAAACCACCGGGAGTGCGGATGCAGGACCCCACAACCGCCAGGGGCTTAAGCCTCCATCAAGTGCCCCCCCCACACCCGCTTAAGCCTCCAACAAGTGCCCCCCCCACCTGGGCCAGGCCCCATTCCCTTCCCAGGCTTGTCCTTGTGGCTGCAAGGCCCCATTCGCTTGCCTTGGGTTTACCTGGTGGCTGCAAGGCCCCATTCGCTTGCCTGGGCTTGACGTGGGCTCTAAAATTCTGCCTAGGTATGCCTGGGGTTGTCCTGGAGCCCGGAATTGCTGCCTCCATTTGGCTTCACTCCCAAAGTACCACCGGGAGTGCGGACGCAGGACCCCCACAACCACCAGGGCCTTAAGCTTCCATCAAGTGCCCCCGCCATCCGGACTTAAGCCTCCAAGGAGTGTCCCCCGCACCTAGGCCAGGCCCCATTCACTTGCCTGAGGTTGACCTGGTGGCTGCAGGGCCCCAAAGGCTTGCAGGGGGTCGACCTGGTGGCTGCAAGGCACCACTCGCTTGCCCGGGTTTGACCTGGTGGCTGCAAGGCCCCAGTCGCTTGCCTGGGGTTGTCCTGGGCTCCAAAAGTTCCCCTAGGCATGCCTTGGGTTGACCTGGTGACCGGACTTGCTGCCGCCCTGGGCTTCACTACCTAAAAACCACCGGGAGTGCGGATGCAGGACCCTCACAACCGCCAGGGGCTTAAGCCTCCATTACGTGCCCCCCGCCCACGGGCTTAAGCCTCCAACAAGTGCCCCCCCCACCTGGGCCAGGCCCCATTCCCTTCCCAGGCTTGACCTGGTGGCTGCAAAGCCGCATTCGCTTACCTCGGGTTGACCTGGTGGCTGCAGGGCCCCATAGGCTTGCAGGGGGTTGTCCTGGTGGCTACAAGGCCCCATTAACTTACCTCGTGTTGACCTGGTGGCTGCAAGGCCCCAGTCGCTTGCCTGGGGTTGTCCTGGGCTCCAAAAGTTCCACTAGGCATGCCTTGGGTTGACCTGGTGACCGGACTTGCTGCCGCCCTGGCCTTCACTCCCTAAAAACCACCGGGATTGCGGATGCAGGACCCTCACAACCGCCAGGGGCTTAAGCCTCCATCACGTGCCCCCACCCACGGGCTTAAGCCTCCAACAAGTGCCCCCCCCACCTGGGCCAGGCCCCATTCCCTTCCCAGGCTTCACCTGGTGGCTGCAAGGCCGCATTCGCTTACCTGGGGTTGACCTGTTGGCTGCAAGGCCCCATTTGCATTCCTGGGTTTGCCTTGGTGCCTGCTAGGTCCCATTCGCTTGCCTTGGGTTGACCTGGTGGCTGCAAGGCCCCATTCGCCTGCCTGGGCTTGACCTGGGCTCCAAAAATCCCCCTAGGCATGCCTGAGGTTGTCCTGGAGCTTGGACTTGCTCCCGCACTTGGGCTTCACTCCCAAAGAACCACCGGGAGTGCGGACGTAGGACCCCCACAACCACCAGGGCCTTAAGCTTCCATCAAGTGCTCCCCGCATCCGGATTTGAGCCTCCAAGGAGTGCCCCCCGCACCTGGGCCAGGCCCCATTCACTTGCCTGAGGTTGACCTGGTGGCTGCAGGGCCCTAAAGGCTTGCAGGGGGTCGACCTGGAGGCTGCAAGGCACCACTCGCTTGCGCGGGTTTGACCTGGTGGCTGCAAGGCTCCAGTCGCTTGCCTGGGGTTGTCCTGGGCTCCAAAAGTTCCCCTAAGCATGCCTTGGGTTGACCTGGTGACCGGACTTACTGCCGCCCTGGGCTTCACTCCCTAAAAACCACCGGGAGTGCGGATGCAGGACCCCACAACCGCCAGGGGCTTAAGCCTCCATCAAGTGCCCCCCCAACATGGGCTTAAGCCTCCAACAAGTGCCCCCCCCACCTGGGCAAGGCCCCATTCCCTTCCCAGGCTTGACCTTGTGGCTGCAAGGCCCCATTCGCTTGCCTTGGGTTTACCTGGTGGCTGCAAGGCCCCATTCGCTTGCCTGGGCTTGACCTGGGCTCTAAAATTCTGCCTAGGTATGCCTGGGGTTGTCCTGGAGCCCGGAACTGCTGCCTCCATTTGGCTTCACTCCCAAAGAACCACCGGGAGTGCGGACGCAGGACCCCCACAACCACCAGGGCCTTAAGCTTCCATCAAGTGCCCCCGCCATCCGGAATTAAGCCTCCAAGGAGTGCCCCCCGCACCGAGGCCAGGACCCATTCACTTGCCTGAGGTTGACCTGGTGGCTGCAGGGCCCCAAAGGCTTGCAGGGGGTCGACCTGGTGGCTGCAAGGCACCACTCGCTTGCCCGGGTTTGACCTGGTGGCTGCAAGGCCCCATTAACTTACCTCGTGTTGACCTGGCGTCTGCAAGGCGCCATTGGCTTGCCTGGGGTTGTCCTGGGCTCCAAAAGTTCCCCTAGGCATGCCTTGGGTTGACCTGGTGACCGGACTTGCTGCCGCCCTGGGCTTCACTCCCTAAAAACCACCGGGAGTGCGGACGCAGGACCCCACAACCGCCAGGGGCTTAAGCCTCCATCAAGTGACCCCCACACCCGCTTAAGCCTCCAACAAGTGCCCCCCCCACCTGGGCCAGGCCCCATTCCCTTCCCAGGCTTGACCTGGTGGCTGCAAGGCCCCATTCGCTTGCCTTGGCTTTACCTGGTGGCTGCAAGGCCCCATTCGCTTGCCTGGGCTTGACCTGGGCTCTCAAATTCCGCCTAGGTATGCCTGGGGTTGTCCTGGAGTCAGGAATTGCTGCCTCCATTTGGCTTCACTCCTAAAGAACCACCGGGAGTGTGGACGCAGGACCCCCACAACCACCAGGGCCTTAAGCTTCCATCAAGTGCCCCCGCCATCCGGACTTAAGCCTCCAAGGAGTGCCCCCCGCACCTAGTCCAGGCCCCATTCACTTGCCTGAGGTTGACCTGGTGGCTGCAGGGCCCCAAAGGCTTGCAGGGGGTCGACCTGGAGGCTGCAAGGCACCACTCGGTTGCCCGGGTTTGACCTGGTGGCTGCAAGGCCCCAGTCGCTTGCCTGGGGTTGTCCTGGGCTCCAAAAGTTCCCCTAGGCATGCCTTGGGTTGACCTGGTGACCGGACTTGCTGCCACCCTGGGCTTCACTCCCTAAAAACCACCGGGAGTGCGGATGCAGGACCCTCACAACCGCCAGGGGCTTAAGCCTCCATCACGTGCCCCCCCCACGGACTTAAGCCTCCAACAAGTGCCCCCCACACCTGGGCCAGGCCCCATTCCCTTCCCAGGCTTGACGTGGTGGCTGCAAAGCCGCATTCGCTTACCTGGGGATGACCTGTTGGCTGCAAGGCCCCATTCACATAATTGGGTTAGCCTTGGTGCCTGCTAGGTCCCATTCGCTTGCCTTGGGTTGACCTGGTGGCTGCAAGGCCCCATTCGCTTGCCTGGGCTTGACCTGGGCACCAAAAATCCTCCTAGGCATGCCTGGGGTTGTCCTGGAGCTTGGACTTGCTGCCGCACTTGGGCTTCACTCCCAAAGAACCACCGGGAGTGCGGACGTAGGACCCCCACAAGCACCAGGGCCTTAAGCTTCCATCAAGTGCCCCCCGCATCCGGAGTTGAGCCTCCAAGGAGTGCCCCCCGCACCTGGGCCAGGCCCCATTCACTTGCCTGAGGTTGACCTGGTGGCTGCAGGGCCCCAAAGGCTTGCAGGGGGTCGACCTGGTGGCTGGAAGGCACCACTCGCTTGCCCGGCTTTGACCTGGTGGCTTCAAGGCCCCATTTGCTTGCCTGGGGTTGTCCTGGGCTCCAAAAGTTCCCCTAGGCATGCCTTGGGTTGACCTGGTGACCGGACTTGCTGCCGCCCTGGGCTTCACTGCCTAAAAACCACTGGGAGTGCGGATGCAGGACCCTCACAACCGCCAGGGGCTTAAGCCTCCATCACGTGCCCCCCCCCACCGGCTTAAGCCTCCAACAAGTGCCCCCCCCACCTGGGCCAGGCACCATTCCCTTCCCAGGCTTCACCTGGTGGCTGCAAGGCCGCATTCGCTTACCTGGGGTTTACCTGTTGGCTGCAAGGCCCCATTTGCATTGCTGGGTTTGCCTTGCTGCCTGCTAGGTCCCATTCGCTTGCCTTGGGTTGACCTGGTGGCTGCAAGGCCGCATTTGCCTGCCTGGCGTTGACCTGGGCTCCAAAAATCCCCCTAGGCATGCCTGGGGTTGTCCTGGAGCTTGGACTTGCTGCCGCACTTGGGCTTCACTCCCAAAGAACCACCGGCAGTGCAGACGTAGGACCCCCACAACCACCACGGCCTTAAGCTTCCATCAAGTGCTCCCCTCATCTGGATTTGAGCCTCCAAGGAGTGCCCCGCGCACCTGGGCCAGGCCCCATTCACTTGCCTGAGGTTGACCTGGTGGCTGCAGGGCCCTAAAGGCTTGCAGGGGGTCGTCCTGTTGGCTGCAAGGCCCCACTCGTTTGCCTGGGCTTGACCTGGTGGCTGCAAGGCCCCAATCGCTTGCCTGGGGTTGACCTGGTGGCTGCAGGGCCCCATAGGCTTGCAGGGGGTTGTCCTGGTGGCTACAAGGCCCCATTCACTTATCTCGTGTTGACCTGGTGGCTGCAAGGCCCCAGTCGCTTGCCTGGGGTTGTCCTGGGCTCCAAAAGTTCCCCTAGGCATGCCTTGGGTTGACCTGGTGACCGGACTTGCTGCCGCCCTGGGCTTCACTCCCTAAAAACCACCGGGAGTGCGGATGCAGGACCCCACAACCGCCAGGGGCTTAAGCCTCCATCAAGTGCCCCCCCCACACAGGCTTAAGCCTCCAACAAGTGCCCCCCCCACCTGGGCCAGGCCCCATTCCCTTCCCAGGCTTGACCTTGTGGCTGCAAGGCCCCATTCGCTTGCCTTGGGTTTACCTGGTGGCTGCAAGGCCCCATTCGCTTGCCTTGGCTTGACCTGGGCTCTAAAATTCTGCCTAGGTATGCCTGGGGTTGTCCTGGAGCCCGGAATTGCTGCCTCCATTTGGCTTCACTCCCAAAGAACCACCGGGAGTGCGGACGCAGGACCCCCACAACCACCAGGGCCTTAAGCTTCCATCAAGTGCCCCCGCCATCCGGACTTAAGCCTCCAAGGAGTGCCCCCCGCACCTAGTCCAGGCCCCATTCACTTGCCTGAGGTTGACCTGGTGGCTGCAGGGCCCCAAAGGCTTGCAGGGGGTCGACCTGGTGGCTGCAAGGCACCACTCGCTTGCCCGGGTTTGACCTGGTGGCTGCAAGGCCCCAGTCGCTTGCCTGGGGTTGTCCTGGGCTCCAAAAGTTCCCCTAGGCATGCCTTGGGTTGACCTGGTGACCGGACTTGCTGCCGCCCTGGCCTTCACTCCCTAAAAACCACCGGGAGTGCGGATGCAGGACCCTCACAACCGCCAGGGGCTTAAGCCTCCATTACGTGCCCCCCCCCCACGGGCTTAAGCCTCCAACAAGTGCCCCCCCCCACCTCGGCCAGGCCCCATTCCCTTCCCAGGCTTGACCTGGTGGTTGCAAGGCCGCATTCGCTTACCTGGGGTTGACCTGTTGGCTGCAAGGCCCCATTCGCATACCTGGGTTTGCCTTGGTGCCTGCTAGGTCCCATTCGCTTGCCTTGGGTTGACCTGGTGGCTGCAAGGCCCCATTCGCTTGCCTGGGCTTGACCTGGGCTCCAAAAATCCCCCTAGGCATGCCTGGGGTTGTCCTGGAGCTTGGACTTGCTGCCGCACTTGGGCTTCACTCCCAAAGAACCACCGGGAGTGCGGACGTAGGACCCCCACAAGCACCAGGGCCTTAAGCTTCCATCAAGTGCCCCCCGCATCCGGAGTTGAGCCTCCAAGGAGTGCCCCCCGCACCTGGGCCAGGCCCCATTCACTTGCCTGAGGATGACCTGGTGGCTGCAGGGCCCCAAAGGCTTGCAGGGGGTCGTCCTGGTGGCTGCAAGGCCCCACTCGTTTGCCTGGGGTTGACCTGGTGGCTGCAAGGCCCCATTCGCTTGCCTGGGGTTGACCTGGTGGCTGCAGGGCCCCATAGGCTTGCAGGGGGTTGTCCTGGTGGCTACAAGGCCCCATTAACTTACCTCGTGTTGACCTGGCGTCTGCAAGGCCCCATTTGCTTGCCTGGGGTTGTCCTGGGCTCCAAAAGTTCCCCTAGGCATGCCTTGGGTTGACCTGGTGACCGGACTTGCTGCCGCCCTGGGCTTCACTCCCTAAAAACCACCGGGAGTGCGGACGCAGCACCCCACAACCGCCAGGGGCTTAAGCCTCCATCAAGTGCCCCCCCACACCCGCTTAAGCCTCCAACAAGTGCCCCCCCCACCTGGGCAAGGCCCCATTCCCTTCCCAGGCTTGACCTTGTGGCTGCAAGGCCCCATTCGCTTGCCTTGGGTTTACCTGGTGGCTGCAAGGCCCCTTTCGCTTGCCTGGGCTTGACCTGGGCTCTCAAATTCCGCCTAGGTATGCCTGGGGTTGTCCTGGAGTCCGGAATTGCTGCCTCCATTTGGCTTCACTCCCAAGAACCACCGGGAGTGCGGACACAGGACCCCCACAACCACCAGGGCCTTAAGCTTCCATCAAGTGCCCCCCGCATCCGGACTTAAGCCTCCAAGGAGTGCCCCCCGCACCTAGGCCAGGCCCCATTCACTTGCCTGAGGTTGACCTGGTGGCTGCAGGGCCCCAAAGGCTTGCAGGGGGTCGACCTGGTGGCTGCAAGGCACCACTCGCTTGCCCGGGTTTGACCTGGTGGCTGCAAGGCCCCAGTCGCTTGCCTGGGGTTGTCCTGGGCTCCAAAAGTTCCCCTAGGCATGCCTTGGGTTGACCTGGTGACCGGACTTGCTGCCGCCCTGGGCTTCACTCCCTAAAAACCACCGGGAGTGCGGATGCAGGACCCTCACAACCCCCAGGGGCTTAAGCCTCCATCACGTGCCCCCCCGCCACGGGCTTAAGCCTCCAACAAGTGCCCCCCGCACCTGGGCCAGGCCCCATTCCCCTCCCAGGCTTGACCTGGTGGCTGCAAAGCCGCATTCGCTTACCTGGGGTTGACCTGTTGGCTGCAAGGCCCCATTTGCATTGCTGGGTTTGCCTTGCTGCCTGCTAGGTCCCATTCGCTTGCCTTGGGTTGACCTGGTGGCTGCAAGGCCGCATTTGCCTGCCTGGCGTTGACCTGGGCTCCAAAAATCCCCCTAGGCATGCCTGGGGTTGTCCTGGAGCTTGGACTTGCTGCCGCACTTGGGCTTCACTCCCAAAGAACCACCGGCAGTGCAGACGTAGGACCCCCACAACCACCACGGCCTTAAGCTTCCATCAAGTGCTCCCCTCATCTGGATTTGAGCCTCCAAGGAGTGCCCCGCGCACCTGGGCCAGGCCCCATTCACTTGCCTGAGGTTGACCTGGTGGCTGCAGGGCCCTAAAGGCTTGCAGGGGGTCGTCCTGTTGGCTGCAAGGCCCCACTCGTTTGCCTGGGCTTGACCTGGTGGCTGCAAGGCCCCAATCGCTTGCCTGGGGTTGACCTGGTGGCTGCAGGGCCCCATTTGCTTGCCTGGGGTTGTCCTGGGCTCCAAAAGTTCCCCTAGGCATGCCTTGGGTTGACCTGGTGACCGGACTTGCTGCCGCCCTGGGCTTCACTCCCTAAAAACCACCGGGAGTGCGGATGCAGGACCCCACAACCGCCAGGGGCTTAAGCCTCCATCAAGTGCCCCCCCCACACAGGCTTAAGCCTCCAACAAGTGCCCCCCCCACCTGGGCCAGGCCCCATTCCCTTCCCAGGCTTGACCTTGTGGCTGCAAGGCCCCATTCGCTTGCCTTGGGTTTACCTGGTGGCTGCAAGGCCCCATTCGCTTGCCTTGGCTTGACCTGGGCTCTAAAATTCTGCCTAGGTATGCCTGGGGTTGTCCTGGAGCCCGGAATTGCTGCCTCCATTTGGCTTCACTCCCAAAGAACCACCGGGAGTGCGGACGCAGGACCCCCACAACCACCAGGGCCTTAAGCTTCCATCAAGTGCCCCCGCCATCCGGACTTAAGCCTCCAAGGAGTGCCCCCCGCACCTAGTCCAGGCCCCATTCACTTGCCTGAGGTTGACCTGGTGGCTGCAGGGCCCCAAAGGCTTGCAGGGGGTCGACCTGGTGGCTGCAAGGCACCACTCGCTTGCCCGGGTTTGACCTGGTGGCTGCAAGGCCCCAGTCGCTTGCCTGGGGTTGTCCTGGGCTCCAAAAGTTCCCCTAGGCATGCCTTGGGTTGACCTGGTGACCGGACTTGCTGCCGCCCTGGCCTTCACTCCCTAAAAACCACCGGGAGTGCGGATGCAGGACCCTCACAACCGCCAGGGGCTTAAGCCTCCATTACGTGCCCCCCCCCCACGGGCTTAAGCCTCCAACAAGTGCCCCCCCCACCTCGGCCAGGCCCCATTCCCTTCCCAGGCTTGACCTGGTGGTTGCAAGGCCGCATTCGCTTACCTGGGGTTGACCTGTTGGCTGCAAGGCCCCATTCGCATACCTGGGTTTGCCTTGGTGCCTGCTAGGTCCCATTCGCTTGCCTTGGGTTGACCTGGTGGCTGCAAGGCCCCATTCGCTTGCCTGGGCTTGACCTGGGCTCCAAAAATCCCCCTAGGCATGCCTGGGGTTGTCCTGGAGCTTGGACTTGCTGCCGCACTTGGGCTTCACTCCCAAAGAACCACCGGGAGTGCGGACGTAGGACCCCCACAAGCACCAGGGCCTTAAGCTTCCATCAAGTGCCCCCCGCATCCGGAGTTGAGCCTCCAAGGAGTGCCCCCCGCACCTGGGCCAGGCCCCATTCACTTGCCTGAGGATGACCTGGTGGCTGCAGGGCCCCAAAGGCTTGCAGGGGGTCGTCCTGGTGGCTGCAAGGCCCCACTCGTTTGCCTGGGGTTGACCTGGTGGCTGCAAGGCCCCATTCGCTTGCCTGGGGTTGACCTGGTGGCTGCAGGGCCCCATAGGCTTGCAGGGGGTTGTCCTGGTGGCTACAAGGCCCCATTAACTTACCTCGTGTTGACCTGGCGTCTGCAAGGCCCCATTTGCTTGCCTGGGGTTGTCCTGGGCTCCAAAAGTTCCCCTAGGCATGCCTTGGGTTGACCTGGTGACCGGACTTGCTGCCGCCCTGGGCTTCACTCCCTAAAAACCACCGGGAGTGCGGATGCAGGACCCTCACAACCCCCAGGGGCTTAAGCCTCCATCACGTGCCCCCCCGCCACGGGCTTAAGCCTCCAACAAGTGCCCCCCGCACCTGGGCCAGGCCCCATTCCCCTCCCAGGCTTGACCTGGTGGCTGCAAAGCCGCATTCGCTTACCTGGGGTTGACCTGTTGGCTGCAAGGCCCCATTTGCATTGCTGGGTTTGCCTTGCTGCCTGCTAGGTCCCATTCGCTTGCCTTGGGTTGACCTGGTGGCTGCAAGGCCGCATTTGCCTGCCTGGCGTTGACCTGGGCTCCAAAAATCCCCCTAGGCATGCCTGGGGTTGTCCTGGAGCTTGGACTTGCTGCCGCACTTGGGCTTCACTCCCAAAGAACCACCGGCAGTGCAGACGTAGGACCCCCACAACCACCACGGCCTTAAGCTTCCATCAAGTGCTCCCCTCATCTGGATTTGAGCCTCCAAGGAGTGCCCCGCGCACCTGGGCCAGGCCCCATTCACTTGCCTGAGGTTGACCTGGTGGCTGCAGGGCCCTAAAGGCTTGCAGGGGGTCGTCCTGTTGGCTGCAAGGCCCCACTCGTTTGCCTGGGCTTGACCTGGTGGCTGCAAGGCCCCAATCGCTTGCCTGGGGTTGACCTGGTGGCTGCAGGGCCCCATAGGCTTGCAGGGGGTTGTCCTGGTGGCTACAAGGCCCCATTCACTTATCTCGTGTTGACCTGGTGGCTGCAAGGCCCCAGTCGCTTGCCTGGGGTTGTCCTGGGCTCCAAAAGTTCCCCTAGGCATGCCTTGGGTTGACCTGGTGACCGGACTTGCTGCCGCCCTGGGCTTCACTCCCTAAAAACCACCGGGAGTGCGGATGCAGGACCCCACAACCGCCAGGGGCTTAAGCCTCCATCAAGTGCCCCCCCCACACAGGCTTAAGCCTCCAACAAGTGCCCCCCCCACCTGGGCCAGGCCCCATTCCCTTCCCAGGCTTGACCTTGTGGCTGCAAGGCCCCATTCGCTTGCCTTGGGTTTACCTGGTGGCTGCAAGGCCCCATTCGCTTGCCTTGGCTTGACCTGGGCTCTAAAATTCTGCCTAGGTATGCCTGGGGTTGTCCTGGAGCCCGGAATTGCTGCCTCCATTTGGCTTCACTCCCAAAGAACCACCGGGAGTGCGGACGCAGGACCCCCACAACCACCAGGGCCTTAAGCTTCCATCAAGTGCCCCCGCCATCCGGACTTAAGCCTCCAAGGAGTGCCCCCCGCACCTAGTCCAGGCCCCATTCACTTGCCTGAGGTTGACCTGGTGGCTGCAGGGCCCCAAAGGCTTGCAGGGGGTCGACCTGGTGGCTGCAAGGCACCACTCGCTTGCCCGGGTTTGACCTGGTGGCTGCAAGGCCCCAGTCGCTTGCCTGGGGTTGTCCTGGGCTCCAAAAGTTCCCCTAGGCATGCCTTGGGTTGACCTGGTGACCGGACTTGCTGCCGCCCTGGCCTTCACTCCCTAAAAACCACCGGGAGTGCGGATGCAGGACCCTCACAACCGCCAGGGGCTTAAGCCTCCATTACGTGCCCCCCCCCCACGGGCTTAAGCCTCCAACAAGTGCCCCCCCCACCTCGGCCAGGCCCCATTCCCTTCCCAGGCTTGACCTGGTGGTTGCAAGGCCGCATTCGCTTACCTGGGGTTGACCTGTTGGCTGCAAGGCCCCATTCGCATACCTGGGTTTGCCTTGGTGCCTGCTAGGTCCCATTCGCTTGCCTTGGGTTGACCTGGTGGCTGCAAGGCCCCATTCGCTTGCCTGGGCTTGACCTGGGCTCCAAAAATCCCCCTAGGCATGCCTGGGGTTGTCCTGGAGCTTGGACTTGCTGCCGCACTTGGGCTTCACTCCCAAAGAACCACCGGGAGTGTGGACGTAGGACCCCCACAAGCACCAGGGCCTTAAGCTTCCATCAAGTGCCCCCCGCATCCCGAGTTGAGCCTCCAAGGAGTGCCCCCCGCACCTGGGCCAGGCCCCATTCACTTGCCTGAGGATGACCTGGTGGCTGCAGGGCCCCAAAGGCTTGCAGGGGGTCGTCCTGGTGGCTGCAAGGCCCCACTCGTTTGCCTGGGGTTGACCTGGTGGCTGCAAGGCCCCATTCGCTTGCCTGGGGTTGACCTGGTGGCTGCAGGGCCCCATAGGCTTGCAGGGGGTTGTCCTGGTGGCTACAAGGCCCCATTAACTTACCTCGTGTTGACCTGGCGTCTGCAAGGCCCCATTTGCTTGCCTGGGGTTGTCCTGGGCTCCAAAAGTTGCTTGCCTGGGGTTGTCCTGGGCTCCAAAAGTTCCCCTAGGCATGCCTTGGGTTGACCTGGTGACCGGACTTGCTGCCGCCCTGGGCTTCACTCCCTAAAAACCACCGGGAGTGCGGACGCAGCACCCCACAACCGCCAGGGGCTTAAGCCTCCATCAAGTGCCCCCCCACACCCGCTTAAGCCTCCAACAAGTGCCCCCCCCACCTGGGCAAGGCCCCATTCCCTTCCCAGGCTTGACCTTGTGGCTGCAAGGCCCCATTCGCTTGCCTTGGGTTTACCTGGTGGCTGCAAGGCCCCTTTCGCTTGCCTGGGCTTGACCTGGGCTCTCAAATTCCGCCTAGGTATGCCTGGGGTTGTCCTGGAGTCCGGAATTGCTGCCTCCATTTGGCTTCACTCCTAAGAACCACCGGGAGTGCGGACACAGGACCCCCACAACCACCAGGGCCTTAAGCTTCCATCAAGTGCCCCCCGCATCCGGACTTAAGCCTCCAAGGAGTGCCCCCCGCACCTAGGCCAGGCCCCATTCACTTGCCTGAGGTTGACCTGGTGGCTGCAGGGCCCCAAAGGCTTGCAGGGGGTCGACCTGGTGGCTGCAAGGCACCACTCGCTTGCCCGGGTTTGACCTGGTGGCTGCAAGGCCCCAGTCGCTTGCCTGGGGTTGTCCTGGGCTCCAAAAGTTCCCCTAGGCATGCCTTGGGTTGACCTGGTGACCGGACTTGCTGCCGCCCTGGGCTTCACTCCCTAAAAACCACCGGGAGTGCGGATGCAGGACCCTCACAACCCCCAGGGGCTTAAGCCTCCATCACGTGCCCCCCCGCCACGGGCTTAAGCCTCCAACAAGTGCCCCCCGCACCTGGGCCAGGCCCCATTCCCCTCCCAGGCTTGACCTGGTGGCTGCAAGGCCGCATTCGCTTACCTGGGGTTGACCTGTTGGCTGCAAGGCCCCATTCACATTCCTGGGTTAGCCTTGGTGCCTGCTAGGTCCCATTCGCTTGCCTTGGGTTGACCTGGTGGCTGCAAGGCCCCATTCGCTTGCCTGGGCTTGACCTGGGCTCCAAAAATCCCCCTAGGCATGCCTGGGGTTGTCCTGGAGCTTGGACTTGCTGCCGCACTTGGGCTTCACTCCCAAAGAACCACCGGGAGTGCGGACGTAGGACCCCCACAAGCACCAGGGCCTTAAGCTTCCATCAAGTGCCCCCCGCATCCGGAGTTGAGCCTCCAAGGAGTGCCCCCCGCACCTGGGCCAGGCCCCATTCACTTGCCTGAGGATGACCTGGTGGCTGCAGGGCCCCAAAGGCTTGCAGGGGGTCGTCCTGGTGGCTGCAAGGCCCCACTCGTTTGCCTGGGGTTGACCTGGTGGCTGCAAGGCCCCAATCGCTTGCCTGGGGTTGACCTGGTGGCTGCAGGGCCCCATAGGCTTGCATGGGGTTGTCCTGGTGGCTACAAGGCCCCATTCACTTACCTCGTGTTGACCTGGTGGCTGCAAGGCCCCAGTCGCTTGCCTGGGGTTGACCTGGGCTCCAAAAGTTCCCCTAGGCATGCCTTGGGTTGACCTGGTGACCGGACTTGCTGCCGCCCTGGGCTTCACTCCCTAAAAACCACCGGGAGTGCGGACGCAGGACCCCACAACCGCCAGGGGCTTAAGCCTCCATCAAGTGCCCCCCCCACACGGGCTTAAGCCTCCAACAAGTGCCCCCCCCACCTGGGCCAGGCCCCATTCCCTTCAAAGGCTTGACCTTGTGGCTGCAAGGCCCCATTCGCTTGCCTTGCGTTTACCTGGTGGCTGCAAGGCCCCATTCGCTTGCCTGGGGTTGACCTGGTCTCTAAAATTCTGCCTAGGTATGCCTGGGGTTGTCCTGGAGTCCGGAATTGCTGCCTCCATTTGGCTTCACTCCCAAAGAACCACCGGGAATGCGGACGCAGGACCCCCACAACCACCAGGGCCTTAAGCTTCCATCAAGTGCCCCCGCCATCCGGACTTAAGCCTCCAACGAGTGCCCCCCGCACCTAGGCCAGGCCCCATTCATTTGCCTGAGGTTGACCTGGTGGCTGCAGGGCCCCAAAGGCTTGCAGGGGGTCGACCTGGTGGCTGCAAGGCACCACTCGCTTGCCCGGGTTTGACCTGGTGGCTGCAAGGCCCCAGTCGCTTGCCTGGGGTTGTCCTGGGCTCCAAAAGTTCCCCTAGGCATGCCTTGGGTTGACCTGGTGACCGGACTTGCTGCCGCCCTGGGCTTCACTCCCTAAAAACCACCGGGAGTGCGGATGCAGGACCCTCACAACCGCCAGGGGCTTAAGCCTCCATTACGTGCCCCCCCCCCACGGGCTTAAGCCTCCAACAAGTGCCCCCCCCACCTGGGCCAGGCCCCATTCCCTTCCCAGGCTTGACCTGGTGGTTGCAAGGCCGCATTCGCTTACCTGGGGTTGACCTGTTGGCTGCAAGGCCCCATTCGCATACCTGGGTTTGCCTTGGTGCCTGCTAGGTCCCATTCGCTTGCCTTGGGTTGACCTGGTGGCTGCAAGGCCCCATTCGCTTGCCTGGGCTTGACCTGGGCTCCAAAAATCCCCCTAGGCATGCCTGGGGTTGTCCTGGAGCTTGGACTTGCTGCCGCACTTGGGCTTCACTCCCAAAGAACCACCGGGAGTGCGGACGTAGGACCCCCACAAGCACCAGGGCCTTAAGCTTCCATCAAGTGCCCCCCGCATCCGGAGTTGAGCCTCCAAGGAGTGCCCCCCGCACCTGGGCCAGGCCCCATTCACTTGCCTGAGGTTGACCTGGTGGCTGCAGGGCCCCAAAGGTTTGCAGGGGGTCATCCTGGTGGCTGCAAGGCCCCACTCGTTTGCCTGTGGTTGACCTGGTGGCTGCAAGGCCCCATTCGCTTGCCTGGGGTTGACCTGGTGGCTGCAAGGCCCCATAGGCTTGCAGGGGGTTGTCCTGGTGGCTACAAGGCCCCATTAACTTACCTCGTGTTGACCTGGCGTCTGCAAGGCCCCATTTGCTTGCCTGGGGTTGTCCTGGGCTCCAAAAGTTCCCCTAGGCATGCCTTGGGTTGACCTGGTGACCGGACTTGCTGCCGCCCTGGGCTTCACTCCCTAAAAACCACCGGGAGTGCGGACGCAGCACCCCACAACCGCCAGGGGCTTAAGACTCCATCAAGTGCCCCCCCCACACCCGCTTAAGCCTCCAACAAGTGCCCCCCCCACCTTGGCCAGACCCATTCCCTTCCCAGGCTTGACCTTGTGGCTGCAAGGCCCCATTCGCTTGCCTTGGGTTTACCTGGTGGCTGCAAGGCCCCATTCGCTTGCCTGGGCTTGACCTGGGCTCTAAAATTCCACCTAGGTATGCCTGGGGTTGTCCTGGAGCCCGGAATTGCTGCCTCCATTTGGCTTCACTCCTAAAAAACCACCGGGTGTGCGGACGCAGGACCCCCACAACCACCAGGGCCTTAAGCTTCCATCAAGTGCCCCCGCCATCCGGACTTAAGCCTCCAACGAGTGCCCCCCGCACCTAGGCCAGGCCCCATTCATTTTCCTGAGGTTGACCTGGTGGCTGCAGGGCCCCAAAGGCTTGCAGGGGGTCGACCTGGTGGCTGCAAGGCACCACTCGCTTGCCCGGGTTTGACCTGGTGGCTGCAAGGCCCCAGTCGCTTGCCTGGGGTTGTCCTGGGCTCCAAAAGTTCCCCTAGGCATGCCTTGGGTTGACCTGGTGACCGGACTTGCTGCCGCCCTGGGCTTCACTCCCTAAAAACCACCGGGAGTGCGGATGCAGGACGCTCACAACCCCCAGGGGCTTAAGCCTCCATTACGTGCCCCCCCCCACGGGCTTAAGCCTCCAACAAGTGCCCCCCCCACCTGGGCCAGGCCCCATTCCCTTCCCAGGCTTGACCTGGTGGTTGCAAGGCCGCATTCGCTTACCTGGGGTTGACCTGTTGGCTGCAAGGCCCCATTCGCATACCTGGGTTTGCATTGGTGCCTGCTAGGTCCCATTCGCTTGCCTTGGGTTGACCTGGTGGCTGCAAGGCCCCATTCGCTTGCCTGGGCTTGACCTGGGCTCCAAAAATCCCCCTAGGCATGCCTGGGGTTGTCCTGGAGCTTGGACTTGCTGCCGCACTTGGGCTTCACTCCCAAAGAACCACCGGGAGTGCGGACGTAGGACCCCCACAAGCACCAGGGCCTTAAGCTTCCATCAAGTGCCCCCCGCATCCGGAGTTGAGCCTCCAAGGAGTGCCCCCCGCACCTGGGCCAGGCCCCATTCACTTGCCTGAGGTTGACCTGATGGCTGCAGGGCCCCAAAGGCTTGCAGGGGGTCGTCCTGGTGGCTGCAAGGCCCCACTCGTTTGCCTGTGGTTGACCTGGTGGCTGCAAGGCCCCAATAGCTTGCCTGGGGTTGACCTGGTGGCTGCAGGGCCCCATAGGCTTGCAGGGGGTTGTCCTGGTGGCTACAAGGCCCCATTCACTTACCTCGTGTTGACCTGGCGTCTGCAAGGCCCCATTTGCTTGCCTGGGGTTGTCCTGGGCTCGAAAAGTTCCCCTAGGCATGCCTTGGCTTGACGTGGTGACCGGACTTGCTGCCGCCCTGGGCTTCACTCCCTAAAAACCACTGGGATTGCGGACGCAGGACCCCACAACCGCCAGGGGCTTAAGCCTCCATCAAGTGCCCCCGCCACACGGGCTTAAGCCTCCAACAAGTGCCCCCCCGACCTGGGCAAGGCCCCATTCCCTTCCCAGGCTTGACCTTGTGGCTGCAAGGCCCCATTCGCTTGCCTTGGGTTTACCTGGTGGCTGCAAGGCCCCATTCGCTTGCCTGGGCTTGACCTGGGCTCTAAAATTCCGCCTAGGTATCCCTGGGGTTGTCCTGGAGCCCGGAATTGCTGCCTCCATTTGGCTTCACTCCCAAAGAACCACCGGGAGTGCGGACGCAGGACCCCCACAACCACCAGGGCCTTAAGCTTCCATCAAGTGCCCCCCGCATCCGGACTTAAGCCTCCAAGGAGTGTCCCCCGCACCTAGGACAGGCCCCATTCACTTGCCTGAGGTTGACCTGGTGGCTGCAGGGCCCCAAAGGCTTGCAGGGGGTCGGCCTGGTGGCTGCCAGTCACCACTCGCTTCCCCGGGTTTGACCTGGTGGCTGCAAGGCCCCAGTCGCTTGCCTGGGGTTGTCCTGGGCTCCAAAAGTTCCCCTAGGCATGCCTGGGGTTGTCCTGGAGCCTGGAATTGCTGCCTCCATTTGGCTTCACTCCCAAAGAACCACCGGGAGTGTGGACGCAGGACCCCCACAACCACCAGGGCCTTAAGCTTCCATCAAGTGCCCCCTGCATCCGGACTTAAGCCTCCAAGGAGTGTCCCCCGCACCTAGGCCAGGCCCCATTCACTTGCCTGAGGTTGACCTGGTGGCTGCAGGGCCCCAAAGGCTTGCAGGGGGTCGACCTGGTGGCTGCAAGGCACCACTCGCTTGCCCGGGTTTGACCTGGTGGCTGCAAGGCCCCAGTCGCTTGCCTGGGGTTGTCCTGGGCTCCAAAAGTTCCCCTAGGCATGCCTTGGGTTGACCTGGTGACGGGACTTGCTGCCGCCCTGGGCTTCACTCCCTAAAAACCACCGGGAGTGCGGATGCAGGACCCTCACAACCGCCAGGGGCTTAAGCCTCCATTACGTGCCCCCCCCCCACGGGCTTAAGCCTCCAACAAGTGCCCCCCCCACCTCGGCCAGGCCCCATTCCCTTCCCAGGCTTGACCTGGTGGTTGCAAGGCCGCATTCGCTTACCTGGGGTTGACCTGTTGGCTGCAAGGCCCCATTCGCATACCTGGGTTTGCCTTGGTGCCTGCTAGGTCCCATTCGCTTGCCTTGGGTTGACCTGGTGGCTGCAAGGCCCCATTCGCTTGCCTGGGCTTGACCTGGGCTCCAAAAATCCCCCTAGGCATGCCTGGGGTTGTCCTGGAGCTTGGACTTGCTGCCGCACTTGGGCTTCACTCCCAAAGAACCACCGGGAGTGCGGACGTAGGACCCCCACAAGCACCAGGGCCTTAAGCTTCCATCAAGTGCCCCCCGCATCCGGAGTTGAGCCTCCAAGGAGTGCCCCCCGCACCTGGGCCAGGCCCCATTCACTTGCCTGAGGTTGACCTGGTGGCTGCAGGGCCCCAAAGGTTTTCAGGGGGTCGTCCTGGTGGCTGCAAGGCCCCACTCGTTTGCCTGTGGTTGACCTGGTGGCTGCAAGGCCCCATTCGCTTGCCTGGGGTTGACCTGGAGGCTGCAGGGCCCCATAGGCTTGCAGGGGGTTGTCCTGGTGGCTACAAGGCCCCATTAACTTACCTCGTGTTGACCTGGCGTCTGCAAGGCCCCATTTGCTTGCCTGGGGTTGTCCTGGGCTCCAAAAGTTCCCCTAGGCATGCCTTGGGTTGACCTGGTGACCGGACTTGCTGCCGCCCTGGGCTTCACTCCCTAAAAACCACCGGGAGTGCGGACGCAGCACCCCACAACCGCCAGGGGCTTAAGACTCCATCAAGTGCCCCCCCCACACCCGCTTAAGCCTCCAACAAGTGCCCCCCCCACCTTGGCCAGACCCATTCCCTTCCCAGGCTTGACCTTGTGGCTGCAAGGCCCCATTCGCCTGCCTTGGGTTTACCTGGTGGCTGCAAGGCCCCATTCGCTTGCCTGGGCTTGACCTGGGCTCTCAAATTCCGCCTAGGTATGCCTGGGGTTGTCCTGGAGCCCGGAATTGCTGCCTCCATTTGGCTTCACTCCTAAAGAACCACCGGGAGTGCGGACGCAGGACCCCCACAACCACCAGGGCCTTAAGCTTCCATCAAGTGCCCCCCGCATCCGGACTTAAGCCTCCAAGGAGTGCCCCCCGCACCTAGGCCAGGCCCCATTCACTTGCCTGAGGTTGACCTGGTGGCTGCAGGGCCCCAAAGGCTTGCAGGGGGTCGACCTGGTGGCTGCAAGGCACCACTCGCTTGCCCGGGTTTGACCTGGTGGCTGCAAGGCCCCAGTCGCTTGCCTGGGGTTGTCCTGGGCTCCAAAAGTTCCCCTAGGCATGCCTTGGGTTGACCTGGTGACCGGACTTGCTGCCGCCCTGGGCTTCACTCCCTAAAAACCACCGGGAGTGCGGATACAGGACCCTCACAACCGCCTGGGGCTTAAGCCTCCATCACGTGCCCCCCCCCACCGGCTTAAGCCTCCAACAAGTGCCCCCCGCACCTGGGCCAGGCCCCATTCCCTTCCCAGGCTTGACCTGGTGGCTGCAAAGCCGCATTCGCTTACCTGGGGTTGACCTGTTGGCTGCAAGGCCCCATTCACATACCTGGGTTAGCCTTGGTGCCTGCTAGGTCCCATTCGCTTGCCTTGGGTTGACCTGGTGGCTGCAAGGCCCCATTCGCTTGCCTGGGCTTGACCTGGGCTCCAAAAATCCCCCTAGGCATGCCTGGGGTTGTCCTGGAGCTTGGACTTGCTGCCGCACTTGGGCTTCACTCCCAAAGAACCACCGGGAGTGCGGACGTAGGACCCCCACAAGCACCAGGGCCTTAAGCTTCCATCAAGTGCCCCCCGCATCCGGAGTTGAGCCTCCAAGGAGTGCCCCCCGCACCTGGGCCAGGCCCCATTCACTTGCCTGAGGTTGACCTGGTGGCTGCAGGGCCCAAAAGGCTTGCAGGGGGTCGACCTGGTGGCTGCAAGGCACCACTCGCTTGCCCGGGTTTGACCTGGTGGCTGCAAGGCCCCATTCGCTTGCCTGGGGTTGACCTGGTGGCTGCAGGGCCCCATAGGCTTTCAGGGGGTTGTCCTGGTGGCTACAAGGCCCCATTAACTTACCTCGTGTTGACCTGGCGTCTGCAAGGCCCCATTTGCTTGCCTGGGGTTGTCCTGGGCTCCAAAAGTTCCCCTAGGCATGCCTTGGCTTGACGTGGTGACCGGACTTGCTGCCGCCCTGGGCTTCACTCCCTAAAAACCACTGGGATTGCGGACGCAGGACCCCACAACCGCCAGGGGCTTAAGCCTCCATCAAGTGCCCCCGCCACACGGGCTTAAGCCTCCAACAAGTGCCCCCCCGACCTGGGCAAGGCCCCATTCCCTTCCCAGGCTTGACCTTGTGGCTGCAAGGCCCCATTCGCTTGCCTTGGGTTTACCTGGTGGCTGCAAGGCCCCATTCGCTTGTCTGGGCTTGACCTGGGCTCTAAAATTCCGACTAGGTATCCCTGGGGTTGTCCTGGAGCCCGGAATTGCTGCCTCCATTTGGCTTCACTCCCAAAGAACCACCGGGAGTGCGGACGCAGGACCCCCACAACCACCAGGGCCTTAAGCTTCCATCAAGTGCCCCCCGCATCCGGACTTAAGCCTCCAAGGAGTGTCCCCCGCACCTAGGACAGGCCCCATTCACTTGCCTGAGGTTGACCTGGTGGCTGCAGGGCCCCAAAGGCTTGCAGGGGGTCGGCCTGGTGGCTGCAAGTCACCACTCGCTTCCCCGGGTTTGACCTGGTGGCTGCAAGGCCCCAGTCGCTTGCCTGGGGTTGTCCTGGGCTCCAAAAGTTCCCCTAGGCATGCCTGGGGTTGTCCTGGAGCCCGGAATTGCTGCCTCCATTTGGCTTCACTCCCAAAGAACCACCGGGAGTGCGGACGCAGGACCCCCACAACCACCAGGGCCTTAAGCTTCCATCAAGTGCCCCCGCCATCCGGACTTAAGCCTCCAACGAGTGCCCCCCGCACCTAGGCCAGGCCCCATTCACTTGCCTGAGGTTGACCTTGTGGCTGCAGGGCCCCAAAGGCTTGCAGGGGGTCGACCTGGTGGCTGCAAGGCACCACTCGCTTGCCCGGGTTTGACCTGGTGGCTGCAAGGCCCCAGTCGCTTGCCTGGGGTTGACCTGGTGGCTGCAGGGCCCCATAGGCTTGCAGGGGGTTGTCCTGGTGGCTACAAGGCCCCATTAACTTACCTCGTGTTGACCTGGCGTCTGCAAGGCCCCATTTGCTTGCCTGGGGTTGTCCTGGGCTCCAAAAGTTCCCCTAGGCATGCCTTGGGTTGACCTGGTGACCGGACTTGCTGCCGTCCTGGGCTTCACTCCCTAAAAACCACCGGGAATGCGGATGCAGGACCCTCACAACCGCCAGGGACTTAAGCCTCCATTACGTGCCCCCCCCCCACGGGCTTAAGCTTCCAACAAGTGCCCCCCCCACCTGGGCCAGGCCCCATTCCCTTCCCAGGCTTCACCTGGTGGTTGCAAGGCCGCCTTCGCTTACCTAGGGTTGACCTGTTGGCTGCAAGGCCCCATTCGCATACCTGGGTTTGCCTTGGTGCCTGCTAGGTCCCATTCGCTTGCCTTGGGTTGACCTTGTGGCTGCAAGGCCCCATTCGCTTGCCTGGGCTTGACCTGGGCTCCAAAAATCCCCCTAGGCATGCCTGGGGTTGTCCTGGAGCTTGGACTTGCTGCCGCACTTGGGCTTCACTCCCAAAGAACCACCGGGAGTGCGGACGTAGGACCCCCACAAGCACCAGGGCCTTAAGCTTCCATCAAGTGCCCCCCGCATCCCGAGTTGAGCCTCCAAGGAGTGCCCCCCGCACCTGGGCCAGGCCCCATTCACTTGCCTGAGGTTGACCTGGTGGCTGCAGGGCCCCAGAGGTTTGCAGGGGGTCGTCCTGGTGGCTGCAAGGCCCCACTCGTTTGCCTGTGGTTGACCTGGTGGCTGCAAGGCCCCATTCGCTTGCCTGGGGTTACCTGGTGGCTGCAGGACCCCATAGGCTTGCAGGGGGTTGTCCTGGTGGCTACAAGGCCCCATTAACTTACCTCGTGTTGACCTGGCGTCTGCAAGGCCCCATTTGCTTGCCTGGGGTTGTCCTGGGCTCCAAAAGTTCCCCTAGGCATGCCTTGGGTTGACCTGGTGACCGGACTTGCTGCCGCCCTGGGCTTCACTCCCTAAAAACCACCGGGAGTGCGGACGCAGCACCCCACAACCGCCAGGGGCTTAAGCCTCCATCAAGTGCCCCCCCCACACCCACTTATGCCTCCAACAAGTGCCCCCCGCACCTGGGCCAGACCCATTCCCTTCCCAGGCTTGACCTTGTGGCTGCAAGGCCCCATTCGCTTGCCTTGGGTTTACCTGGTGGCTGCAAGGCCCCATTCGCTTGCCTGGGCTTGACCTGGGCTCTCAAATTCCGCCTAGGTATGCCTGGGGTTGTCCTGGAGTCCGGAATTGCTGCCTCCATTTGGCTTCTCTCCTAAGAACCACCGGGAGTGCGGACGCAGGACCCCCACAACCACCAGGGCCTTAAGCTTCCATCAAGTGCCCCCGCCATCCGGACTTAAGCCTCCAAGGAGTGCCCCCCGCACCTAGGCCAGGCCCCATTCACTTGCCTGAGGTTGACCTGGTGGCTGCAGGGCCCCAAAGGCTTGCAGGGGGTCGACCTGGTGGCTGCAAGGCACCACTCGCTTGCCCGGGTTTGACCTGGTGGCTGCAAGGCCCCAGTCGCTTGCCTGGGGTTGTCCTGGGCTCCAAAAGTTCCCCTAGGCATGCCTTGGGTTGACCTGGTGACCGGACTTGCTGCCGCCCTGGGCTTCACTCCCTAAAAACCACCGGGAGTGCGGATGCAGGACCCTCACAACCCCCAGGGGCTTAAACCTCCATCACGTGCCCCCCGCCACGGGCTTAAGCCTCCAACAAGTGCCCCCCGCACCTGGTCCAGGCCCAATTCCCTTCCCAGGCTTGACCTGGTGGCTGCAAAGCCGCATTCGCTTACCTGGGGTTGACCTGTTGGCTGCAAGGCCCCATTCACATACCTGGGTTAGCCTTGGTGCCTGCTAGGTCCCATTCGCTTGCCTTGGGTTGACCTGGTGGCTGCAAGGCCTCATTCGCTTGCCTGGGCTTGACCTGGGCTCCAAAAATCCCCCTAGGCATGCCTGGGGTTGTCCTGGAGCTTGGACTTGCTGCCGCACTTGGGCTTCACTCCCAAAGAACCACCGGGAGTGCGGACGTAGGACCCCCACAAGCACCAGGGCCTTAAGCTTCCATCAAGTGCCCCCCGCATCCGGAGTTGAGCCTCCAAGGAGTGCCCCCCGCACCTGGACCAGGCCCCATTCACTTGCCTGAGGTTGACCTGATGGCTGCAGGGCCCCAAAGGCTTGCAGGGGGTCGTCCTGGTGGCTGCAAGGCCCCACTCGTTTGCCTGGGGTTGACCTGGTGGCTGCAAGGCCCCAATCGCTTGCCTGGGGTTGACCTGGTGGCTGCAGGGCCCCATAGGCTTGCAGGGGGTTGTCCTGGTGGCTACAAGGCCCCATTCACTTACCTCGTGTTGACCTGGCGTCTGCAAGGCCCCATTTGCTTGCCTGGGGTTGTCCTGGGCTCCAAAAGTTCCCCTAGGCATGCCTTGGGTTGACCTGGTGACCGGACTTGCTGCCGCCCTGGGCTTCACTCCCTAAAAACCACCGGGAGTGCGGACGCAGCACCCCACAACCGCCAGGGGCTTAAGCCTCCATCAAGTGCCCCCGCCACACGGGCTTAAGCCTCCAACAAGTGCCCCCCCGACCTGGGCAAGGCCCCATTCCCTTCCCAGGCTTGACCTTGTGGCTGCAAGGCCCCATTCGCTTGCCTTGGGTTTACCTGGTGGCTGCAAGGCCCCATTCGCTTGCCTGGGCTTGACCTGGGCTCTAAAATTCCGCCTAGGTATCCCTGGGGTTGTCCTGGAGCCCGGAATTGCTGCCTCCATTTGGCTTCACTCCCAAAGAACCACCGGGAGTGCGGACGCAGGACCCCCACAACCACCAGGGCCTTAAGCTTCCATCAAGTGCCCCCCGCATCCGGACTTAAGCCTCCAAGGAGTGTCCCCCGCACCTAGGACAGGCCCCATTCACTTGCCTGAGGTTGACCTGGTGGCTGCAGGGGCCCAAAGGCTTGCAGGGGGTCGGCCTGGTGGCTGCAAGTCACCACTCGCTTCCCCGGGTTTGACCTGGTGGCTGCAAGGCCCCAGTCGCTTGCCTGGGGTTGTCCCGGGCTCCAAAAGTTCCCCTAGGCATGCCTGGGGTTGTCCTGGAGCCCGGAATTGCTGCCTCCATTTGGCTTCACTCCCAAAGAACCACCGGGAGTGCGGACGCAGGACCCCCACAACCACCAGGGCCTTAAGCTTCCATCAAGTGCCCCCGCCATCCGGACTTAAGCCTCCAACGAGTGCCCCCCGCACCTAGGCCAGGCCCCATTCACTTGCCTGAGGTTGACCTTGTGGCTGCAGGGCCCCAAAGGCTTGCAGGGGGTCGACCTGGTGGCTGCAAGGCACCACTCGCTTGCCCGGGTTTGACCTGGTGGCTGCAAGGCCCCAGTCGCTTGCCTGGGGTTGACCTGGTGGCTGCAGGGCCCCATAGGCTTGCAGGGGGTTGTCCTGGTGGCTACAAGGCCCCATTAACTTACCTCGTGTTGACCTGGCGTCTGCAAGGCCCCATTTGCTTGCCTGGGGTTGTCCTGGGCTCCAAAAGTTCCCCTAGGCATGCCTTGGGTTGACCTGGTGACCGGACTTGCTGCCGCCCTGGGCTTCACTCCCTAAAAGCCACCGGGAGTGCGGATGCAGGACCCTCACAACCGCCAGGGGCTTAAACCTCCATCACGTGCCCCCCCCCACGGGCTTAAGCCTCCAACAAGTGCCCCCCCACCTGGGCCAGGCCCCATTCCCTTCCCAGGCTTCACCTGGTGGCTGCAAGGCCGCATTCACTTACCTGGGGTTGACCTGCTGGCTGCAAGGCCCCATTTGCATTCCTGGGTTTGCCTTGGTGCCTGCTAGGTCCCATTCGCTTGCCTTGGGTTGACCTGGTGGCTGCAAGGCCCCATTCGCCTACCTGGGCTTGATCTGGGCTCCAAATATCCCCCTAGGCATACCTGGGGTTGTCCTGGAGCTTGGACTTGCTGCCGCACTTGGGCTTCACTCCCAAAGAACCACCGGGAGTGCGGACGTAGGACCCCCACAACCACCAGGGCCTTAAGCTTCCATCAAGTGCCCCCCGCATCCGGAGTTGAGCCTCCAAGGAGTGCCCCCCGCACCTGGGCCAGGCCCCATTCACTTGCCTGAGGTTGACCTGGTGGCTGCAGGGCCCCAAAGGCTTGCAGGGGGTCATCCTGGTGGCTGGAAGGCCTCACTCATTTGCCTGTGGTTGACCTGGTGGCTGCAAGGCCCCAATCGCTTGCCTGGGGTTGACCTGGTGGCTGCAGGGCCCCATAGGCTTGCAGGGGGTTGTCCTGGTGGCTACAAGGCCCCATTCACTTACCTCGTGTTGACCTGGCGTCTGCAAGGCCCCATTTGCTTGCCTGGGGTTGTCCTGGGCTCCAAAAGTTGCCCTAGGCATGCCTTGGGTTGACCTGGTGACCGGACTTGCTGCCGCCCTGGGCTTCACTCCCTAAAAACCACTGGGAGTGCGGACGCAGTACCCCACAACCGCCAGGGGCTTAAGCCTCCATCAAGTGCCCCCCCCACACCCGCTTAAGCCTCCAACAAGTGCCCCCCACACCTGGGCCAGCCCCATTCCCTTCCCAGGCTTGACCTTGTGGCTGCAAGGCCCCATTCGCTTGCCTTGGTTTTATCTGGTGGCCGCAAGGCCCCATTCGCTTGCCTGGGCTTGACCTGGGCTCTAAAATTCCGCCTAGGTATGCCTGGGGTTGTCCTGGAGTCCGGAATTGCTGCCTCCATTTGGCTTCACTCCTAAGAACCACCGGGAGTGCGGACGCAGGACCCCCACAACCACCAGGGCCTTAAGCTTCCATCAAGTGCCCCCCGCATCGGGACTTAAGCCTCCAAGTAGTGCCCCCCGCACTTAGGCCAGGCCCCATTCACTTGCCTGAGGTTGACCTGGTGGCTGCAGGGCCCCAAATGCTTGCAGGGGGTCGACCTGGTGGCTGCAAGGCAACACTCGCTTGCCCGGGTTTGACCTGGTGGCTGCAAGGCCCCAGTCGCTTGCCTGGGGTTGTCCTGGGCTCCAAAAGTTCCCCTAGGCATGCCTTGGGTTGACCTGGTGACCGGACTTGCTGCCGCCCTGGGCTTCACTCCCTAAAAACCACCGGGAGTGCGGATGCAGGACCCTCACAACCCCCAGGGGCTTAAGCCTCCATCACGTGCCCCCCCCCACGGGCTTAAGCCTCCAACAAGTGCCCCCCGCACCTGGGCCAGGCCCCATTCCCTTCCCAGGCTTGACCTGGTGGCTGCAAAGCCGCATTCGCTTACCTGGGGTTGACCTGTTGGCTGCAAGGCCCCATTCACATACCTGGGTTAGCCTTGGTGCCTGCTAGGCCCCATTCGCTTGCCCTGGGTTGACCTGGTGGCTGCAAGGCCCCATTCGCTTGCCTGGGCTTGACCTGGGCTCCAAAAATCCCCCTAGGCATGCCTGGGGTTGTCCTGGAGCTTGGACTTGCTGCCGCACTTGGGCTTCACTCCCAAAGAACCACCGGGAGTGCGGACGTAGGACCCCCACAAGCACCAGGGCCTTAAGCTTCCATCAAGTGCCCCCCGCATCCGGAGTTGAGCCTCCAAGGAGTGCCCCCCGCACCTGGGCCAGGCCCCATTCACTTGCCTGAGGTTGACCTGGTGGCTGCAGCGCCCCAAAGGCTTGCAGGGGGTCGTCCTGGTGGCTGGAAGGCCCCACTCGTTTGGCTGGGGTTGACCTGGTGGCTGCAAGGCCCCAATCGCTTGCCTGGGGTTGACCTGGTGGCTGCAGGGCCCCATAGGCTTGCAGGGGTTTGTCCTGGTGGCTACAAGGCCCCATTCACTTACCTCGTGTTGACCTGGCGTCTGCAAGGCCCCATTTGCTTGCCTGGGGTTGTCCTGGGCTCCAAAAGTTCCCCTAGGCATGCCTTGGTTTGACGTGGTGACCGGACTTGCTGCCGCCCTGGGCTTCACTCCCTAAAAACCACTGGGAGTGCGGACGCAGGACCCCACAACCGCCAGGGGCTTAAGCCTCCATCAAGTGCCCCCGCCACACGGGCTTAAGCCTCCAACAAGTGCCCCCCCGACCTGGGCAAGGCCCCATTCCCTTCCCAGGCTTGACCTTTTGGCTGCAAGGCCCCATTCGCTTGCCTTGGGTTTACCTGGTGGCTCCAAGGCCCCATTCGCTTGCCTGGGCTTGACCTGGGCTATAAAATTCCGCCTAGGTATCCCTGGGGTTGTCCTGGAGCCCGGAATTGCTGCCTCCATTTGGCTTCACTCCCAAAGAACCACCGGGAGTGCGGACGCAGGACCCCCACAACCACCAGGGCCTTAAGCTTCCATCAAGTGCCCCCCGCATCCGGACTTAAGCCTCCAAGGAGTGCCCCCGCACCTAGGCCAGGCCCCATTCACTTGCCTGAGGTTGACCTGGTGGCTGCAGGGCCCCAAAGGCTTGCAGGGGGTCGGCCTGGTGGCTGCAAGGCACCACTCGCTTGCCCGGGTTTGACCTGGTGGCTGCAAGGCCCCAGTCGCTTGCCTGGGGTTGTCCTGGGCTCCAAAAGTTCCCCTAGGCATGCCTGGGGTTGTCCTGGAGCCCGGAATTGCTTCCTCCATTTGGCTTCACTCCCAAAGAACCACCGGGAGTGCGGACGCAGGACCCCCACAACCACCAGGGCCTTAAGCTTCCATCAAGTGCCCCCTGCATCCGGACCTAAGCCTCCAAGGAGTGTCCCCCGCAGCTAGGCCAGGCCCCATTCACTTGCCTGAGGTTGACCTGGTGGCTGCAGGGCCCCAAAGGCTTGCAGGGGATCGGCCAGGTGGCTGCAAGGCACCACTCGCTTGCCCGGGTTTGACCTGGTGGCTGCAAGGCCCCAGTTGCTTGCCTGGGGTTGTCCTGGGATCCAAAAGTTCCCCTAGGCATGCCTTGGGTTGACCTGCTGACCGGACTTGCTGCCGCCCTGGCCTTCACTACCTTAAAACCACCGGGAGTGTGGATGCAGGACCCTCACAACCGCCAGGGGCTTAAACCTCCATCACGTGCCCCCCCCCATGGGCTTAAGCCTCCAACAAGTGCCCCCCCCACCTGGGCCAGGCCCCATTCCCTTCCCAGGCTTCACCTGGTGGCTGCAAGGCCGCATTCGCTTACCTGTGGTTGACCTGCTGGCTGCAAGGCCCCATTTGCATTCCTGGGTTTGCCTTGGTGCCTGCTAGGTCCCATTCGCTTGCCTTGGGTTGACCTGGTGGCTGCAAGGCCCCATTCGCCTGCCTGGGCTTGATCTGGGCTCCAAATATCCCCCTAGGCATGCCTGGGGTTGTCGTGGAGCTTGGACTTGCTGCCGCACTTGGGCTTCACTCCCAAAGAACCACCGGGAGTGCGGACGTAGGACCCCCACAAGCACCAGGGCCTTAAGCTTCCATCAAGTGCCCCCCGCATCCGGAGTTGAGCCTCCAAGGAGTGCCCCCCGCACCTGGGCCAGGCCCCATTCACTTGCCTGAGGTTGACCTGGTGGCTGCATGGCCCCAAAGGCTTGCAGGGGGTCATCCTGGTGGCTGCAAGGCCCCACTCGTTTGCCTGGGGTTGACCTGGTGGCTGCAGGGCCCCAAAGGTTTGCAGGGGGTCGTCCTGGTGGCTGCAAGGCCCAACTCGTTTGCCTGTGGTTGACCTGGTGGCTGCAAGGCCCCATTCGCTTGCCTGGGGTTGACCTGGTGGCTGCAGGGCCCCAAAGGCTTGCAGGGGGTCGACCTGGTGGCTGCAAGGCACCACTCGCTTGCCCGGGTTTGACCTGGTGGCTGCAAGGCCCCAGTCGCTTGCCTGGGGTTAACCTGGTGGCTGCAGGGCCCCATAGGCTTGCAGGGGGTTGTCCTGGTGGCTACAAGGCCCCATTAACTTACCTCGTGTTGACCTGGCGTCTGCAAGGCCCCATTTGCTTGCCTGGGGTTGTCCTGGGCTCCAAAAGTTCCCCTAGGCATGCCTTGGGTTGACCTGGTGACCGGACTTGCTGCCGCCCTGGGCTTCACTCCCTAAAAACCACCGGGAGTGCGGATGCAGGACCCTCACAACCGCCAGGGGCTTAAACCTCCATCACGTGCCCCCCCCCACGGGCTTAAGCCTCCAACAAGTGCCCCCCCACCTGGGCCAGGCCCCATTCCCTTCCCAGGCTTCACCTGGTGGCTGCAAGGCCGCATTCGCTTACCTGGGGTTGACCTGCTGGCTGCAAGGCCCCATTTGCATTCCTGGGTTTGCCTTGGTGCCTGGTAGGTCCCATTCGCTTGCCTTGGGTGGACCTGGTGGCTGCAAGGCCCCATTCGCCTACCTGGGCTTGATCTGGGCTCCAAATATCCCCCTAGGCATGCCTGGGGTTGTCCTGGAGCTTGGACTTGCTGCCGCACTTGGGCTTCACTCCCAAAGAACCACCGGGAGTGCGGACGTAGGACCCCCACAACCACCAGGGCCTTAAGCTTCCATCAAGTGCCCCCCGCATCCCGAGTTGAGCCTCCAAGGAGTGCCCCCCGCACCTGGGCCAGGCCCCATTCACTTGCCTGAGGTTGACCTGGTGGCTGCAGGGCCCCAAAGGCTTGCAGGGGGTCGTCCTGGTGGCTGCAAGGCCCCACTCGTTTGCCTGTGGTTGACCTGGTGGCTGCAAGGCCCCAATCGCTTGCCTGGGGTTGACCTGGTGGCTGCAGGGCCCCATAGGCTTGCAGGGGGTTGTCCTGGTGGCTACAAGGCCCCATTCACTTACCTCGTGTTGACCTGGCGTCTGCATGGCCCCATTTGCTTGCCTGGGGTTGTCCTGGGCTCCAAAAGTTCCCCTAGGCATGCCTTGGGTTGACCTGGTGACCGGACTTGCTGCCGCCCTGGGCTTCACTCCCTAAAAACCACTGGGAGTGCGGACGCAGTACCCCACAACCGCCAGGGGCTTAAGCCTCCATCAAGTGCCCCCCCCACACCCGCTTAAGCCTCCAACAAGTGCCCCCCACACCGGGGCCAGGCCTCATTCCCTTCCCAGGCTTGACCTTGTGGCTGCAAGGCCCCATTCGCTTGCCTTGGTTTTATCTGGTGGCCGCAAGGCCCCATTCGCTTGCCTGGGCTTGACCTGGGCTCTAAAATTCCGCCTAGGTATGCCTGGGGTTGTCCTGGAGTCCGGAATTGCTGCCTCCATTTGGCTTCACTCCTAAGAACCACCGGGAGTGCGGACGCAGGACCCCCACAACCACCAGGGCCTTAAGCTTCCATCAAGTGCCCCCCGCATCCGGACTTAAGCCTCCAAGTAGTGCCCCCCGCACCTAGGCCAGGCCCCATTCACTTGCCTGAGGTTGACCTGGTGGCTGCAGGGCCCCAAAGGCTTGCAGGGGGTCGACCTGGTGGCTGCAAGGCAACACTCGCTTGCCCGGGTTTGACCTGGTGGCTGCAAGGCCCCAGTCGCTTGCCTGGGGTTGTCCTGGGCTCCAAAAGTTCCCCTAGGCATGCCTTGGGTTGACCTGGTGACCGGACTTGCTGCCGCCCTGGGCTTCACTCCCTAAAAACCACCGGGAGTGCGGATGCAGGACCCTCACAACCGCCAGGGGCTTAAGCCTCCATCACGTGCCCCCCCCCACGGGCTTAAGCCTCCAACAAGTGCCCCCCGCACCTGGGCCAGGCCCCATTCCCTTCCCAGGCTTGACCTGGTGGCTGCAAAGCCGCATTCGCTTACCTGGGGTTGACCTGTTGGCTGCAAGGCCCCATTCACATACCTGGGTTAGCCTTGGTGCCTGCTAGGCCCCATTCGCTTGCCCTGGGTTGACCTGGTGGCTGCAAGGCCCCATTAGCATGCCTGGGCTTGACCTGGGCTCCAAAAATCCCCCTAGGCATGCCTGGGGTTGTCCTGGAGCTTGGACTTGCTGCCGCACTTGGGCTTCACTCCCAAAGAACCACCGGGAGTGCGGACGTAGGACCCCCACAACCACCAGTGCCTTAAGCTTCCATCAAGTGCCCCCCGCATCCGGAGTTGAGCCTCCAAGGAGTGCCCCCCGCACCTGGGCCAGGCCCCATTCACTTGCCTGAGGTTGACCTGGTGGCTGCAGGGCCCCAAAGGCTTGCAGGGGGTCGTCCTGGTGGCTGCAAGGCCCCACTCGTTTGGCTGGGGTTGACCTGGTGGCTGCAAGGCCCCAATCGCTTCCCTGGGGTTGACCTGGTGGCTGCAGGGCCCCATAGGCTTGCAGGGGGTTGTCCTGGTGGCTACAAGGCCCCATTCACTTACCTCGTGTTGACCTGGCGTCTGCAAGGCCCCATTTGCTTCCCTGGGGTTGTCCTGGGCTCCAAAAGTTCCCCTAGGCATGCCTTGGTTTGACGTGGTGACCGGACTTGCTGCCGCCCTGGGCTTCACTCCCTAAAAACCACTGGGAGTGCGGACGCAGGACCCCACAACCGCCAGGGGCTTAAGCCTCCATCAAGTGCCCCCGCCACACGGGCTTAAGCCTCCAACAAGTGCCCCCCCGACCTGGGCAAGGCCCCATTCCCTTCCCAGGCTTGACCTTTTGGCTGCAAGGCCCCATTCGCTTGCCTTGGGTTTACCTGGTGGCTGCAGGGCCCCAAAGGCTTGCAGGGGGTCGGCCTGGTGGCTGCAAGGCACCACTCGCTTGCCCGGGTTTGACCTGGTGGCTGCAAGGCCCCAGTCGCTTGCCTGGGGTTGTCCTGGGCTCCAAAAGTTCCCTTAGGCATGCCTGGGGTTGTCCTGGAGCCCGGAATTGCTGCCTCCATTTGGCTTCACTCCCAAAGAACCACCGGGAGTGCGGACGCAGGACCCCCACAACCACCAGGGCCTTAAGCTTCCATCAAGTGCCCCCTGCATCCGGACTTAAGCCTCCAAGGAGTGTCCCCCGCAGCTAGGCCAGGCCCCATTCACTTGCCTGAGGTTGACCTGGTGGCTGCAGGGCCCCAAAGGCTTGCAGGGGATCGGCCAGGTGGCTGCAAGGCACCACTCGCTTGCCCGGGTTTGACCTGGTGGCTGCAAGGCCCCAGTTGCTTGCCTGGGGTTGTCCTGGGATCCAAAAGTTCCCCTAGGCATGCCTTGGGTTGACCTGCTGACCGGACTTGCTGCCGCCCTGGCCTTCACTCCCTAAAAACCACCGGGAATGTGGATGCAGGACCCCACAACCGCCAGGGGCTTAAGCCTCCATCAAGTGCCCCCCCCACACGGGCTTAAGCCTCCAACAAGTGCCCCCCCCACCTGGGCAAGGCCCCATTCCCTTCCCAGGCTTGACCTGGTGGTTGCAAGGCCGCATTCGCTTACCTGGGGTTGACCTGTTGGCTGCAAGGCCCCATTCGCATACCTGGGTTTGCCTTGGTGCCTGCTAGGTCCCATTCGCTTGCCTTGGGTTGACCTGGTGGCTGCAAGGCCCCATTCGCTTGCCTGGGCTTGACCTGGGCTCCAAAAATCCCCCTAGGCATGCCTGGGGTTGTCCTGGAGCTTGGACTTGCTGCCGCACTTGGGCTTCACTCCCAAAGAACCACCGGGTGTGCGGACGTAGGACCCCCACAAGCACCAGGGCCTTAAGCTTCCATCAAGTGCCCCCCGCATCCGGAGTTGAGCCTCCAAGGAGTGCCCCCCGCACCTGGGCCAGGCCCCATTCACTTGCCTGAGGTTGACCTGGTGGCTGCAGGGCCCCAAAGGTTTGCAGGGGGTCGTCCTGGTGGCTGCAAGGCCCCACTCGTTTGCCTGTGGTTGACCTGGTGGCTGCAAGGCCCCAATCGCTTGCCTGGGGTTGATCTGGTGGCTGCAGGGCCCCATAGGCTTGCAGGGGGTTGTCCTGGTGGCTACAAGGCCCCATTCACTTACCTAGTGTTGACCTGGTGTCTGCAAGGCCCCATTTGCTTGCCTGGGGTTGTCCTGGGCTCCAAAAGTTCCCCTAGGCATGCCTTGGGTTGACCTGGTGACCGAACCTGCTGCCGCCCTGGGCTTCACTCCCTAAAAACCACTGGGAGTGCGGTCGCAGGACCCCACAACCGCCAGGGGCTTAAGCCTCCATCAAGTGCCCCCCCCACACCCGCTTAAGCCTCCAACAAGTGCCCCCCCCACCTGGGCAAGGCCCCATTCCCTTCCCAGGCTTGACCTTGTGGCTGCAAGGCCCCATTCGCTGGCCTTGGGTTTACCTGGTGGCTGCAAGGCCCCATTCGCTTGCCTGGGCTTGACCTGGGCTCTAAAATTCCACCTAGGTATGCCTGGGGTTGTCCTGGAGCCCGGAATTGCTGCCTCCATTTGGCTTCACTCCCAAAGAACCACCGGGAGTGCGGACGCAGGACCCCCACAACCACCAGGGCCTTAAGCTTCCATCAAGTGCCCCCCGCATCCAGACTTAAGCCTCCAAGGAGTGCCCACCGCCCCTGGGCCAGGCCCCATTGACTTGCCTGAGGTTGACCTGGTGGCTGCAGGGCCCCAAAGGCTTGCCGGGGGTCGACCTGATGGCTGCAAGGCACCACTCGCTTGCCCGGGTTTGACCTGGTGGCTGCAAGGCCCCACTCGCTTGCCTGGGGTTGTCCTGGGCTCCAAAAGTTCCCCTAGGCATGCCTTGGGTTGACCTGGTGACCGGACTTGCTGCCGCCCTGGGCTTCACTCCCTAAAAACCACCGGGAGTGTGGATGCAGGACCCCACAACCGCCAGGGGCTTAAGCCTCCATCAAGTGCCCCCCCCACACCCGCTTAAGCCTCCAACAAGTGCCCCCCCCCACCTGGGCCAGGCCCCATTCCCTTCCCAGGCTTGACCTTGTGGCTGCAAGGCCCCATTCGCTTGCCTTGGGTTTACCTGGTGGCTGCAAGGCCCCATTCGCTTGCCTGGGCTTGACCTGGGCTCTCAAATTCCGCCTAGGTATGCCTGGGGTTGTCCTGGAGCCCGGAATTGCTGCCTCCATTTGGCTTCACTCCCAAAGAACCACCGGGAGTGCGGACGCAGGACCCCCACAACCACCAGGGCCTTAAGCTTCCATCAAGTGCCCCCCGCATCCGGACTTAAGCCTCCAAGGAGTGTCCCCCGCGCCTAGGCCAGGCCCCATTCACTTGCCTGAGGTTGACCTGGTGGCTGCAGGGCCCCAAAGGCTTGCAGGGGGTCGGCCTGGTGGCTGCAAGGCACCACTCGCTTGCCCGGGTTTGACCTGGTGGCTTCAAGGCCCCAGTCGCTTGCCTGGGGTTGTCCTGGGCTCCAAAAGTTCCCCTAGGCATGCCTTGGGTTGACCTGGTGACCGGACTTGCTGCCGCCCTGGGCTTCACTCCCTAAAAACCACCGGGAGTGCGGATGCAGGACCCTCACAACCGCCTGGGGCTTAAGCCTCCATCACGTGCCCCCCCCCATGGGCTTAATCCTCCAACAAGTGCCCCCCGCACCTGGGCCAGGCCCCATTCCCTTCCCAGGCTTCACCTGGTGGCTGCAAGGCCGCATTCGCTTTACCTGGGGTTGACCTGTTGGCTGCAAGGCCCCATTCGCATTCCTGGGTTTGCCTTGGTGCCTGCTAGGTGCCATTCGCTTGCCTTGGGTTGACCTGGTGGCTGCAAGGCCCCATTCGCTTGCCTGGGCTTGACCTGGGCTCCAAAAATCCCCCTAGGCATGCCTGGGGTTGTCCTGGAGCTTGGACTTGCTGCCGCACTTGGGCTTCACTCCCAAAGAACCACCGGGAGTGCGGACGTAGGACCCCCACAACCACCAGGGCCTTAAGCTTCCATCAAGTGCCCCCCGCATCCGGAGTTGAGCCTCCAAGGAGTGCCCCCCGCACCTGGGCCAGGCCCCATTCACTTGTCTGAGGTTGACCTGGTGGCTGCAGGGCCCCAAAGGCTTCTAGGGGGTCGTCCTGGTGGCTGCAAGGCCCCACTCGTTTGCCTGGGGTTGACCTGGTGGCTGCAAGGCCCCAATCGCTTGCCTGGGGTTGACCTGGTGGCTGCAGGGCCCCATAGGCTTGCAGGGGGTTGTCCTGGTGGCTACAAGGCCCCATTCACTTACCTCGTGTTGACCTGGCGTCTGCAAGGCCCCATTTGCTTGCCTGGGGTTGTTCTGGGCTCCAAAAGTTCCCCTAGGCATGCCTTGGGTTGACCTGGTGACCGGACTTGCTGCCGCCTTGGGCTTCACTCCCTAAAAACCACCGGGAGTGCGGATGCAGGACCCAAGAACCGCCAGGGGCTTAAGCCTCCATCAAGTGCCCCCCCCACACCCGCTTAAGCCTCCAACCAGTGCCCCCCCCACCTGGGCCAGGACCCATTCCCTTCCCAGGCTTGACCTTGTGGCTGCAAGGCCCCATTCGCTTGCCTTGGGTTTACCTGGTGGCTGCAAGGCCCCAATCGCTTGCCTGGGCTTGACCTGGGCTCTAAAATTCCGCCTAGGTATGCCTGGGGTTTTCCTGGAGCCCGGAATTGCTGCCTCCATTTGGCTTCACTCCCAAAGAACCACCGGGAGTGTGGACGCAGGAACCCCACAACCACCAGGGCCTTAAGCTTCCATCAGGTGCCCCCTCCATCCGGACTTAAGCCTCCAAGGAGTGCCCCCCGCACCTAGGCCAGGCCCCATTCACTTGCCTGAGGTTGACCTGGTGGCTGCAGGGCCCCAAAGGCTTGCAGGGGGTCGACCTGGTGGCTACAAGGCAACACTCGCTTGCCCGTGTTTGCCCTGGTGGCTGCAAGGCCCCAGTCGCTTGCCTGGGGTTGTCCTGGGCTCCAAAAGTTCCCCTAGGCATGCCTTGGGTTGACCTGGTGACCGGACTTGCTGCCGCCCTGGGCTTCACTCCCTAAAAACCACCAGGAGTGCGGATGCAGGACCCTCACAATCGCCAGGGGCTTAAGCCTCCATCACGTGCCCCCCCCCATTGGGCTTAATCCTCCAACAAGTGCCCCCCCCACCTGGGCCAGGCCCCATTCCCTTCCCAGGCTTCACCTGGTGGCTGCAAGGCCGCATTCGCTTTACCTGGGGTTGACCTGTTGGCTGCAAGGCCCCATTCGCATTCCTGCGTTTGCCTTGGTGCCTGCTAGGTCCCATTCGCTTGCCTTGGGTTGACCTGGTGGCTGCAAGGCCCCATTCGCTTGCCTGGGCTTGACCTGGGCTTCAAAAATCCCCCTAGGCATGCCTGGGGTTGTCCTGGAGCTTGGACTTGCTGCCGCACTTGGGCTTCACTCCCAAAGAACCACCGGGAGTGCGGACGTAGGACCCCCACAAGCACCAGGGCCTTAAGCTTCCATCAAGTGCCCCCCGCATCCGGAGTTGAGCCTCCAAGGAGTGCCCCCCGCACCTGGGCCAGGCCCCATTCACTTGTCTGAGGTTGACCTGGTGGCTGCAGGGCCCCAAAGGCTTGCAGGGGGTCGTCCTGGTGGCTGCAAGGCCCCACTGGTTTGCCTGGGGTTGTCCTGGTGGCTGCAAGGCCCCAATCGCTTGCCTGGGGTTGACCTGGTGGCTGCAGGGCCCCATAGGCTTGCAGGGGGTTGTCCTGGTGGCTACAAGGCCCCATTCACTTACCTCGTGTTGACCTGGCGTCTGCATGGCCCCATTTGCTTGCCTGGGGTTGTCCTGGGCTCCAAAAGTTCCCCTAGGCATGCCTTGGGTTGACCTGGTGACCGGACTTGCTGCCGCCCTGGGCTTCACTCCCTAAAAACCACGGGGAGTGCGGACGCAGGACCCAACAACCGCCAGGGGCTTAAGCCTCCATCAAGTGCCCCCCCCACACCCGCTTAAGCCTCCAACAAGTGCCCCCCCCACCTGGGCCAGGCCCCATTCCCTTCCCCTGGCTTGACCTTGTGGCTGCAAGGCCCCATTCGCTTGTCTTGGGTATACCTGGTGGCTGCAAGGCCCCATTCGCTTGCCTGGGCTTGACCTGGGCTCTAAAATTCCGCCTAGGTATGCCTGGGGTTGTCCTGGAGCCCGGAATTGCTGCCTCCATTTGGCTTCACTCCCAAAGAACCACCGGGAGTGCGGACGCAGGACCCCCACAACCACCAGGGCCTTAAGCTTCCATCAAGTGCCCCCCCATCCGGACTTAAGCCTCCAAGCAGTGCCCCCCGCACCTAGGCCAGGCCCCATTCACTTGCCTGAGGTTGACCTGGTGGCTGCAGGGCCCCAAAGGCTTGCAGGGGGTCGACCTGGTGGCTACAAGGCACCACTCGCTTGCCCGGGTTTGACCTGGTGGCTGCAAGGCCCCAGTCGCTTGCCTGGGGTTGTCCTGGGCTCCAAAAGTTCCCCTAGGCATGCCTTGGGTTGACCTGGTGACCGGACTTGCTGCCGCCCTGGGCTTCACTCCCTAAAAACCACCGGGAGTGCGGATGCAGGACCCTCACAACCGCCAGGGGCTTAAGCCTCCATTACGTGCCCCCCCCACGGGCTTAATCCTCCAACAAGTGCCCCCCCCACCTGGGCCAGGCCCCATTCCCTTCCCAGGCTTCACCTGGTGGCTGCAAGGCCGCATTCGCTTACCTGGGGTTGACCTGCTGGCTGCAAGGCCCCATTCGCATACCTGGGTTTGCCTTGGTGTCTGCTAGGTCCCATTCGCTTGCCTTGGGTTGACCTGGTGGCTGCAAGGCCCCATTCGCTTGCCTGGGCTTGACCTGGGCTCCAAAAATCCCCCTAGGCATGCCTGGGGTTGTCCTGGAGCTTGGACTTGCTGCCGCACTTGGGCTTCACTCCCAAAGAACCACCGGGAGTGCGGACGTAGGACCCCCACAAGCACCAGTGCCTTAAGCTTCCATCAAGTGCCCCCCGCATCCGGAGTTGAGCCTCCAAGGAGTGCCCCCCGCACCTGGGCCAGGCCCCATTCACTTGCCGGAGGTTGACCTGGTGGCTGAAGGGCCCCAAAGGCTTGCAGGGGGTCGTCCTGGTGGCTGCAAGGCCCCAATCGCTTGCCTGGGGTTGACCTGGTGGCTGCAGGGCCCCATAGGCTTGCAGGGGGTTGTCCTGGTGGCTACAAGGCCCCATTCACTTACCTCGTGTTGACCTGGCATCTGCAAGGCCCCATTTGCTTGCCTGGGGTTGTTCTGGGCTCCAAAAGTTCCCCTAGGCATGCCTTGGGTTGACCTGGTGACCGGACTTGCTGCCGCCCTGGGCTTCACTCCCTAAAAACCAACGGGAGTGCGGATGCAGGACCCTCACAACCGCCAGGGGCTTAAGCCTCCATCACGTGCCCCCCCCCATGGGCTTAATCCTCCAACAAGTGCCCCCCCCACCTGGGCCAGGCCCCATTCCCTTCCCAGGCTTCACCTGGTGGCTGCAAGGCCGCATTCGCTTTACCTGGGGTTGACCTGTTGGCTGCAAGGCCCCATTCGCATTCCTGGGTTTGCCTTGGTGCCTGCTAGGTCCCATTCGCTTGCCTTGGGTTGACCTGGTGGCTGCAAGGCCCCATTCGCTTGCCTGGGCTTGACCTGGGCTTCAAAAATCCCCCTAGGCATGCCTGGGGTTGTCCTGGAGCTTGGACTTGCTGCCGCACTTGGGCTTCACTCCCAAAGAACCACCGGGAGTGCGGACGTAGGACCCCCACAAGCACCAGGGCCTTAAGCTTCCATCAAGTGCCCCCCGCATCCGGAGTTGAGCCTCCAAGGAGTGCCCCCCGCACCTGGGCCAGGCCCCATTCACTTGTCTGAGGTTGACCTGGTGGCTGCAGGGCCCCAAAGGCTTGCAGGGGGTCGTCCTGGTGGCTGCAAGGCCCCACTCGTTTGCCTGGGGTTGACCTGGTGGCTGCAAGGCCCCAATCGCTTGCCTGGGGTTGACCTGGTGGCTGCAGGGCCCCATAGGCTTGCAGGGGGTTGTCCTGGTGGCTACAAGGCCCCATTCACTTACCTCGTGTTGACCTGGCATCTGCAAGGCCCCATTTGCTTGCCTGGGGTTGTTCTGGGCTCCAAAAGTTCCCCTAGGCATGCCTTGGGTTGACCTGGTGACCGGACTTGCTGCCGCCCTGGGCTTCACTCCCTAAAAACCACCGGGAGTGCGGACGCAGGACCCAACAACCGCCAGGGGCTTAAGCCTCCATCAAGTGCCCCCCCCACACCCGCTTAAGCCTCCAACAAGTGCCCCCCCCACCTGGGCCAGGCCCCATTCCCTTCCCAGGCTTGACCTTGTGGCTGCAAGGCCCCATTCGCTTGCCTTGGGTTTACCTGGTGGCTGCAAGGCCCCATTCGCTTGCCTGGGCTTGACCTGGGCTCTAAAATTCCGCCTAGGTATGCCTGGGGTTGTCCTGGAGCCCGGAATTGCTGCCTCCATTTGGCTTCACTCCCAAAGAACCACCGGGAGTGCGGACGCAGGACCCCCACAACCACCAGGGCCTTAAGCTTCCATCAAGTGCCCCTCGCATCCGGACTTAAGCCTCCAAGGAGTGCCCCCCGCACCTAGGCCAGGCCCCATTCACTTGCCTGAGGTTGACCTGGTGGCTGCAGGGCCCCAAAGGCTTGCAGGGGGTCGACCTGGTGGCTGCAAGGCACCACTCACTTCCCCGGGTTTGACCTGGTGGCTGCAAGGCCCCAGTCGCTTGCCTGGGGTTGTCCTGGGCTCCAAAAGTTCCCCTAGGCATGCCTTGGGTTGACCTGGTGACCGGACTTGCTGCCGCCCTGGGCTTCACTCCCTAAAAACCACCGGGAGTGCGGATGCAGGACCCTCACAACCGCCAGGGGCTTAAGCCTCCATCACGTGCCCCCCCCCCACGGGCTTAAGCCTCCAACAAGTGCCCCCCCCACCTGGGCCAGGCCCCATTCCCTTCCCAGGCTTGACCTGGTGGTTGGAAGGCCGCATTCGCTTACCTGGGGTTGACCTGTTGGCTGCAAGGCCCCATTCGCATTCCTGGGTTTGCCTTGGTGCCTGCTAGGTCCCATTCGCTTGCCTTGGGTTGACCTGGTGGCTGCAAGGCCCCATTCGCTTGCCTGGGCTTGACCTGGGCTTCAAAAATCCCCCTAGGCATGCCTGGGGTTGTCCTGGAGCTTGGACTTGCTGCCGCACTTGGGCTTCACTCCCAAAGAACCACCGGGAGTGCGGACGTAGGACCCCCACAACCACCAGGGCCTTAAGCTTCCATCAAGTGCCCCCCGCATCCGGAGTTGAGCCTCCAAGGAGTGCCCCCCGCACCTGGGCCAGGCCCCATTCACTTGTCTGAGGTTGACCTGGTGGCTGCATGGCCCCAAAGGCTTGCAGGGGGTCATCCTGGTGGCTGCAAGGCCCCACTCGTTTGCCTGTGGTTGACCTGGTGGCTGCAAGGCCCCAATCGCTTGCCTGGGGTTGACCTGGTGGCTGCAGGGCCCCATAGGCTTGCAGGGGGTTGTCCTGGTGGATACAAGGCCCCATTCACTTACCTCGTGTTGACCTGGCGTCTGCATGGCCCCATTTGCTTGCCTGGGGTTGTCCTGGGCTCCAAAAGTTCCCCTAGGCATGCCTTGGGTTGACCTGGTGACCGGACTTGCTGCCGCCCTGGGCTTCACTCCCTAAAAACCACCGGGAGTGCGGACGCAGGATCCAACAACCGCCAGGGGCTTAAGCCTCCATCAAGTGCCCCCCCCACACCCGCTTAAGCCTCCAACAAGTGCCCCCCACACCTGGGCCAGGCCCCATTCCCTTCCCAGGCTTGACCTTGTGGCTGCAAGGCCCCATTCGCTTGCCTTGGGTTTACCTGGTGGCTGCAAGGCCCCATTCGCTTGCCTGGGCTTGACCTGAGCTCTGAAATTCGGCCTAGGTATGCCTGCGGTTGTCCTGGAGCCCGGAATTGCTGCCTCCATTTGGCTTCACTCCCAAAGAACCACCGGGAGTGCGGACGCAGGACCCCCACAACCACCAGGGCCTTAAGCTTCCATCAAGTGCCCCCCCCATCCGGACTTAAGCCTCCAAGCATTGCCCCCCGCACCTAGGCCAGGCCCCATTCACTTGCCTGAGGTTGACCTGGTGGCTGCAGGGTCCCAAAGGCTTGCAGGGGGTCGACCTGGTGGCTACAAGGCAACACTCGCTTGCCCGGGTTTGACCTGGTGGCTGCAAGGCACCACTCGCTTGCCTGGGGTTGTCCTGGGCTCCAAAAGTTCCCCTAGGCATGCCTTGGGTTGACCTGGTGACCGGACTTGCTGCCGCCCTGGGCTTCACTCCCTAAAAACCACCGGGAGTGCGGATGCAGGACCCTCACAACCGCCAGGGGCTTAAGCCTCCATCACGTGCCCCCCCCCCACGGGCTTAAGCCTCCAACAAGTGCCCCCCCCACCTGGGCCAGGCCCCATTCCCTTCCCAGGTTTCACCTGGTGGCTGCAAGGCCGCATTCGCTTACCTGGGGTTGACCTGTTGGCTGCAAGGCCCCATTCGCATTCCTGGGTTTGCCTTGGTGCCTGCTAGGTCCCATTCGCTTGCCTTGGGTTGACCTGGTGGCTGAAAGGCCCCATTCGCTTGCCTGGGCTTGACCTGGGCTTCAAAAATCCCCCTAGGCATGCCTGGGGTTGTCCTGGAGCTTGGACTTGCTGCCGCACTTGGGCTTCACTCCCAAAGAACCACCGGGAGTGCGGACGCAGGACCCCCACAACCACCAGGGCCTTAAGCTTCCATCAAGTGCCCCCAGCATCCGGAGTTGAGCCTCCAAGGAGTGCCCCCCGCACCTGGGCCAGGCCCCATTCACTTGTCTGAGGTTGACCTGGTGGCTGCAGGGCCCCAAAGGCTTGCAGGGGGTCGTCCTGGTGGCTGCAAGGCCCCACTGGTTTGCCTGGGGTTGTCCTGGTGGCTGCAAGGCCCCAATCGCTTGCCTGGGGTTGACCTGGTGGCTGCAGGGCCCCATAGGCTTGCAGGGGGTTGTCCTGGTGGCTACAAGGCCCCATTCACTTACCTCGTGTTGACCTGGCGTCTGCATGGCCCCATTTGCTTGCCTGGGGTTGTCCTGGGCTCCAAAAGTTCCCCTAGGCATGCCTTGGGTTGACCTGGTGACCGGACTTGCTGCTGCCCTGGGCTTCACTCCCTAAAAACCACCGGGAGTGCGGACGCAGGACCCAACAACCGCCAGGGGCTTAAGCCTCCATCAAGTGCCCCCCCCGACACCCGCTTAAGCCTCCAACAAGTGCCCCCCCCACCTGGGCCAGGCCCCATTCCCTTCCCCTGGCTTGACCTTGTGGCTGCAAGGCCCCATTCGCTTGTCTTGGGTATACCTGGTGGCTGCAAGGCCCCATTCGCTTGCCTGGGCTTGACCTGGGCTCTAAAATTCCGCCTAGGTATGCCTGGGGTTGTCCTGGAGCCCGGAATTGCTGCCTCCATTTGGCTTCACTCCCAAAGAACCACCGGGAGTGCGGACGCAGGACCCCCACAACCACCAGGGCCTTAAGCTTCCATCAAGTGCCCCCCCATCCGGACTTAAGCCTCCAAGCAGTGCCCCCCGCACCTAGGCCAGGCCCCATTCACTTGCCTGAGGTTGACCTGGTGGCTGCAGGGCCCCAAAGGCTTGCAGGGGGTCGACCTGGTGGCTACAAGGCACCACTCGCTTGCCCGGGTTTGACCTGGTGGCTGCAAGGCCCCAGTCGCTTGCCTGGGGTTGTCCTGGGCTCCAAAAGTTCCCCTAGGCATGCCTTGGGTTGACCTGGTGACCGGACTTGCTGCCGCCCTGGGCTTCACTCCCTAAAAACCACCGGGAGTGCGGATGCAGGACCCTCACAACCGCCAGGGGCTTAAGCCTCCATTACGTGCCCCCCCCCACGGGCTTAATCCTCCAACAAGTGCCCCCCCCACCTGGGCCAGGCCCCATTCCCTTCCCAGGCTTCACCTGGTGGCTGCAAGGCCGCATTCGCTTACCTGGGGTTGACCTGCTGGCTGCAAGGCCCCATTCGCATACCTGGGTTTGCCTTGGTGTCTGCTAGGTCCCATTCGCTTGCCTTGGGTTGACCTGGTGGCTGCAAGGCCCCATTCGCTTGCCTGGGCTTGACCTGGGCTCCAAAAATCCCCCTAGGCATGCCTGGGGTTGTCCTGGAGCTTGGACTTGCTGCCGCACTTGGGCTTCACTCCCAAAGAACCACCGGGAGTGCGGACGTAGGACCCCCACAAGCACCAGTGCCTTAAGCTTCCATCAAGTGCCCCCCGCATCCGGAGTTGAGCCTCCAAGGAGTGCCCCCCGCACCTGGGCCAGGCCCCATTCACTTGCCGGAGGTTGACCTGGTGGCTGCAGGGCCCCATTTGCTTGCCTGTGGTTGTCTTGGGCTCCAAAAGTTCCCCTAGGCATGCCTTGGGTTGACCTGGTGACCGGACTTGCTGCCGCCCTGGGCTTCACTCCCTAAAAACCACCGGGAGTGCGGACGCAGGACCCAACAACCGCCAGGGGCTTAAGCCTCCAACAAGTGCCCTCCACACCTGGGCCAGGCCCCATTCCCTTCCCAGGCTTGACCTTGTGGCTGCAAGGCCCCATTCGCTTGCCTTGGGTTTACCTGGTGGCTGCAAGGCCCCATTCGCTTGCCTGGGCTTGACCTGGGCTCTGAAATTCCGCCTAGGTATGCCTGGGGTTGTCCTGGAGCCCGGAATTGCTGCCTCCATTTGGCTTCACTCCCAAAGAACCACCGGGAGTGCGGACGCAGGACCCCCACAACCACCAGGGCCTTAGGCTTCCATCAAGTGCTCCCCCCATCCGGACTTAAGCCTCCAAGGAGTGCCCCCCGCAACTAGGCCAGGCCCCATTCACTTGCCTGAGGTTGACCTGGTGGCTGCAGGGCCCCAAAGGCTTGCAGGGGGTCGACCTGGTGGCTGCAAGGCACCACTCGCTTGCCCGGGTTTGACCTGGTGGCTGCAAGGCCCCAGTCGCTTGCCTGGGGTTGTCCTGGGCTCCAAAAGTTCCCCTAGGCATGCCTTGGGTTGACCTGGTGACCGGACTTGCTGCCGCCCTGGGCTTCACTCCCTAAAAACCACCGGGAGTGCGGATGCAGGACCCTCACAACCGCCAGGGGCTTAAGCCTCCATCACGTGCCCCCCCGCCACGGGCTTAAGCCTCCAACAAGTGCCCCCCCCCACCTGGGCCAGGCCCCATTCCCTTCCCAGGCTTCACCTGGTGGCTGCAAGGCCGCATTCGCTTTACCTGGGGTTGACCTGTTGGCTGCAAGGCCCCATTCGCATTCCTGGGTTTGCCTTGGTGCCTGCTAGGTCCCATTCGCTTGCCTTGGGTTGACCTGGTGGCTGCAAGGCCCCATTCGCTTGCCTGGGCTTGACCTGGGCTTCAAAAATCCCCCTAGGCATGCCTGGGGTTGTCCTGGAGCTTGGACTTGCTGCCGCACTTGGGCTTCACTCCCAAAGAACCACCGGGAGTGCGGACGTAGGACCCCCACAAGCACCAGGGCCTTAAGCTTCCATCAAGTGCCCCCCGCATCCGGAGTTGAGCCTCCAAGGAGTGCCCCCCGCACCTGGGCCAGGCCCCATTCACTTGTCTGAGGTTGACCTGGTGGCTGCAGGGCCCCAAAGGCTTGCAGGGGGTCGTCCTGGTGGCTGCAAGGCCCCACTCGTTTGCCTGGGGTTGACCTGGTGGCTGCAAGGCCCCAATCGCTTGCCTGGGGTTGACCTGGTGGCTGCAGGGCCCCATAGGCTTGCAGGGGGTTGTCCTGGTGGCTACAAGGCCCCATTCACTTACCTCGTGTTGACCTGGCGTCTGCATGGCCCCATTTGCTTGCCTGGGGTTGTCCTGGGCTCCAAAAGTTCCCCTAGGCATGCCTTGGGTTGACCTGGTGACCGGACTTGCTGCCGCCCTGGGCTTCACTCCCTAAAAACCACCGGGAGTGCGGACGCAGGACCCAACAACCGCCAGGGGCTTAAGCCTCCATCAAGTGCCCCCCCCACACCCGCTTAAGCCTCCAACAAGTGCCCCCCCCACCTGGGCCAGGCCCCATTCCCTTCCCAGGCTTGACCTTGTGGCTGCAAGGCCCCATTCGCTTGCCTTGGGTATACCTGGTGGCTGCAAGGCCCCATTCGCTTGCCTGGGCTTGACCTGGGCTCTAAAATTCCGCCTAGGTATGCCTGGGGTTGTCCTGGAGCCCGGAATTGCTGCCTCCATTTGGCTTCACTCCCAAAGAACCACCGGGAGTGCGGACGCAGGACCCCCACAACCACCAGGGCCTTAAGCTTCCATCAAGTGCCCCCCCATCCGGACTTAAGCCTCCAAGCAGTGCCCCCCGCACCTAGGCCAGGCCCCATTCACTTGCCTGAGGTTGACCTGGTGGCTGCAGGGCCCCAAAGGCTTGCAGGGGGTCGACCTGGTGGCTGCAAGGCACCACTCACTTGCCCGGGTTTGACCTGGTGGCTGCAAGGCCCCAGTCGCTTGCCTGGGGTTGTCCTGGGCTCCAAAAGTTCCCCTAGGCATGCCTTGGGTTGACCTGGTGACCGGACTTGCTGCCGCCCTGGGCTTCACTCCCTAAAAACCACCGGGAGTGCGGATGCAGGACCCTCACAACCGCCAGGGGCTTAAGCCTCCATCACGTGCCCCCCCCCCACGGGCTTAAGCCTCCAACAAGTGCCCCCCCCACCTGGGCCAGGCCCCATTCCCTTCCCAGGCTTGACCTGGTGGTTGCAAGGCCGCATTCGCTTACCTGGGGTTGACCTGTTGGCTGCAAGGCCCCATTCGCATTCCTGGGTTTGCCTTGGTGCCTGCTAGGTCCCATTCGCTTGCCTTGGGTTGACCTGGTGGCTGCAAGGCCCCATTCGCTTGCCTGGGCTTGACCTGGGCTTCAAAAATCCCCCTAGGCATGCCTGGGGTTGTCCTGGAGCTTGGACTTGCTGCCGCACTTGGGCTTCACTCCCAAAGAACCACCGGGAGTGCGGACGTAGGACCCCCACAAGCACCAGGGCCTTAAGCTTCCATCAAGTGCCCCCCGCATCCGGAGTTGAGCCTCCAAGGAGTGCCCCCCGCACCTGGGCCAGGCCCCATTCACTTGTCTGAGGTTGACCTGGTGGCTGCATGGCCCCAAAGGCTTGCAGGGGGTCATCCTGGTGGCTGCAAGGCCCCACTCGTTTGCCTGGGGTTGACCTGGTGGCTGCAAGGCCCCAATCGCTTGCCTGGGGTTGACCTGGTGGCTGCAGGGCCCCATAGGCTTGCAGGGGGTTGTCCTGGTGGATACAAGGCCCCATTCACTTACCTCGTGTTGACCTGGCGTCTGCATGGCCCCATTTGCTTGCCTGGGGTTGTCCTGGGCTCCAAAAGTTCCCCTAGGCATGCCTTGGGTTGACCTGGTGACCGGACTTGCTGCCGCCCTGGGCTTCACTCCCTAAAAACCACCGGGAGTGCGGACGCAGGATCCAACAACCGCCAGGGGCTTAAGCCTCCATCAAGTGCCCCCCCCACACCCGCTTAAGCCTCCAACAAGTGCCCCCCACACCTGGGCCAGGCCCCATTCCCTTCCCAGGCTTGACCTTGTGGCTGCAAGGCCCGATTCGCTTGCCTTGGGTTTACCTGGTGGCTGCAAGGCCCCATTCGCTTGCCTGGGCTTGACCTGAGCTCTAAAATTCCGCCTAGGTATGCCTGGGGTTGTCCTGGAGCCCGGAATTGCTGCCTCCATTTGGCTTCACTCCCAAAGAACCACCGGGAGTGCGGACGCAGGACCCCCACAACCACCAGGGCCTTAAGCTTCCATCAAGTGCCCCCCCCATCCGGACTTAAGCCTCCAAGCAGTGCCCCCCGCACCTAGGCCAGGCCCCATTCACTTGCCTGAGGTTGATCTGGTGGCTGCAGGGCCCGAAAGGCTTGCAGGGGGTCGACCTGGTGGCTACAAGGCAACACTCGCTTGCCCGGGTTTGACCTGGTGGCTGCAAGGCCCCAGTCGCTTGCCTGGGGTTGTCCTGGGCTCCAAAAGTTCCCCTAGGCATGCCTTGGGTTGACCTGGTGACCGGACTTGCTGCCGCCCTGGGCTTCACTCCCTAAAAACCACCGGGAGTGCGGATGCAGGACCCTCACAACCGCCAGGGGCTTAAGCCTCCATTACGTGCCCCCCCCCACGGGCTTAATCCTCCAACAAGTGCCCCCCCCACCTGGGCCAGGCCCCATTCCCTTCCCAGGCTTGACCTGCTGGCTGCAAGGCCGCATTCGCTTTACCTGGGGTTGACCTGTTGGCTGCAAGGCCCCATTCGCATTCCTGGGTTTGCCTTGGTGCCTGCTAGGTCCCATTCGCTTGCCTTGGGTTGACCTGGTGGCTGCAAGGCCCCATTCGCTTGCCTGGGCTTGACCTGGGCTTCAAAAATCCCCCTAGGCATGCCTGGGGTTGTCCTGGAGCTTGGACTTGCTGCCGCACTTGGGCTTCACTCCCAAAGAACCACCGGGAGTGCGGACGTAGGACCCCCACAAGCACCAGGGCCTTAAGCTTCCATCAAGTGCCCCCCGCATCCGGAGTTGAGCCTCCAAGGAGTGCCCCCCGCACCTGGGCCAGGCCCCATTCACTTGTCTGAGGTTGACCTGGTGGCTCCAGGGCCCCAAAGGCTTGCAGGGGGTCGTCCTGGTGGCTGCAAGGCCCCACTCATTTGCCTGGGGTTGACCTGGTGGCTGCAAGGCCCCAATCGCTTGCCTGGGGTTGACCTGGTGGCTGCAGGGCCCCATAGGCTTGCAGGGGGTTGTCCTGGTGGCTACAAGGCCCCATTCACTTACCTTGTGTTGACCTGGCATCTGCAAGGCCCCATTTGCTTGCCTGGGGTTGTTCTGGGCTCCAAAAGTTCCCCTAGGCATGCCTTGGGTTGACCTGGTGACCGGACTTGCTGCCGCCCTGGGCTTCACTCCCTAAAAACCACCGGGAGTGCGGACGCAGGACCCAACAACCGCCAGGGGCTTAAGCCTCCATCAAGTGCCCCCCCCACACCCGCTTAAGCCTCCAACAAGTGCCCCCCACACCTGGGCCAGGCCCCATTCCCTTCCCAGGCTTCACCTGGTGGCTGCAAGGCCCCATTCGCTTGCCTTGGGTTTACCTGGTGGCTGCAAGGCCCCATTCGCTTGCCTGGGCTTGACCTGGGCTCTAAAATTCCGCCTAGGTATGCCTGGGGTTGTCCTGGAGCCCGGAATTGCTGCCTCCATTTGGCTTCACTCCCAAAGAACCACCGGGAGTGCGGACGCAGGACCCCCACAACCACCAGGGCCTTAAGCTTCCATCAAGTGCCCCCCCCATCCGGACTTAAGCCTCCAAGCATTGCCCCCCGCACCTAGGCCAGGCCCCATTCACTTGCCTGAGGTTGACCTGGTGGCTGCAGGGTCCCAAAGGCTTGCAGGGGGTCGACCTGGTGGCTACAAGGCAACACTCGCTTGCCCGGGTTTGACCTGGTGGCTGCAAGGCACCACTCGCTTGCCTGGGGTTGTCCTGGGCTCCAAAAGTTCCCCTAGGCATGCCTTGGGTTGACCTGGTGACCGGACTTGCTGCCGCCCTGGGCTTCACTCCCTAAAAACCACCGGGAGTGCGGATGCAGGACCCTCACAACCGCCAGGGGGCTTAAGCCTCCATCACGTGCCCCCCCCCCACGGGCTTAAGCCTCCAACAAGTGCCCCCCCCACCTGGGCCAGGCCCCATTCCCTTCCCAGGTTTCACCTGGTGGCTGCAAGGCCGCATTCGCTTACCTGGGGTTGACCTGTTGGCTGCAAGGCCCCATTCGCATACCTGGGTTTGCCTTGGTGCCTGCTAGGTCCCATTCGCTTGCCTTGGGTTGACCTGGTGGCTGAAAGGCCCCATTCGCTTGCCTGGGCTTGACCTGGGCTTCAAAAATCCCCCTAGGCATGCCTGGGGTTGTCCTGGAGCTTGGACTTGCTGCCGCACTTGGGCTTCACTCCCAAAGAACCACCGGGAGTGCGGACGCAGGACCCCCACAACCACCAGGGCCTTAAGCTTCCATCAAGTGCCCCCAGCATCCGGAGTTGAGCCTCCAAGGAGTGCCCCCCGCACCTGGGCCAGGCCCCATTCACTTGTCTGAGGTTGACCTGGTGGCTGCAGGGCCCCAAAGGCTTGCAGGGGGTCGTCCTGGTGGCTGCAAGGCCCCACTGGTTTGCCTGGGGTTGTCCTGGTGGCTGCAAGGCCCCAATCGCTTGCCTGGGGTTGACCTGGTGGCTGCAGGGCCCCATAGGCTTGCAGGGGGTTGTCCTGGTGGCTACAAGGCCCCATTCACTTACCTCGTGTTGACCTGGCGTCTGCATGGCCCCATTTGCTTGCCTGGGGTTGTCCTGGGCTCCAAAAGTTCCCCTAGGCATGCCTTGGGTTGACCTGGTGACCGGACTTGCTGCTGCCCTGGGCTTCACTCCCTAAAAACCACCGGGAGTGCGGACGCAGGACCCAACAACCGCCAGGGGCTTAAGCCTCCATCAAGTGCCCCCCCCACACCCGCTTAAGCCTCCAACAAGTGCCCCCCCCACCTGGGCCAGGCCCCATTCCCTTCCCCTGGCTTGACCTTGTGGCTGCAAGGCCCCATTCGCTTGTCTTGGGTATACCTGGTGGCTGCAAGGCCCCATTCGCTTGCCTGGGCTTGACCTGGGCTCTAAAATTCCGCCTAGGTATGCCTGGGGTTGTCCTGGAGCCCGGAATTGCTGCCTCCATTTGGCTTCACTCCCAAAGAACCACCGGGAGTGCGGACGCAGGACCCCCACAACCACCAGGGCCTTAAGCTTCCATCAAGTGCCCCCCCATCCGGACTTAAGCCTCCAAGCAGTGCCCCCCGCACCTAGGCCAGGCCCCATTCACTTGCCTGAGGTTGACCTGGTGGCTGCAGGGCCCCAAAGGCTTGCAGGGGGTCGACCTGGTGGCTACAAGGCACCACTCGCTTGCCCGGGTTTGACCTGGTGGCTGCAAGGCCCCAGTCGCTTGCCTGGGGTTGTCCTGGGCTCCAAAAGTTCCCCTAGGCATGCCTTGGGTTGACCTGGTGACCGGACTTGCTGCCGCCCTGGGCTTCACTCCCTAAAAACCACCGGGAGTGCGGATGCAGGACCCTCACAACCGCCAGGGGCTTAAGCCTCCATTACGTGCCCCCCCCACGGGCTTAATCCTCCAACAAGTGCCCCCCCGACCTGGGCCAGGCCCCATTCCCTTCCCAGGCTTCACCTGGTGGCTGCAAGGCCGCATTCGCTTACCTGGGGTTGACCTGCTGGCTGCAAGGCCCCATTCGCATACCTGGGTTTGCCTTGGTGTCTGCTAGGTCCCATTCGCTTGCCTTGGGTTGACCTGGTGGCTGCAAGGCCCCATTCGCTTGCCTGGGCTTGACCTGGGCTCCAAAAATCCCCCTAGGCATGCCTGGGGTTGTCCTGGAGCTTGGACTTGCTGCCGCACTTGGGCTTCACTCCCAAAGAACCACCGGGAGTGCGGACGTAGGACCCCCACAAGCACCAGTGCCTTAAGCTTCCATCAAGTGCCCCCCGCATCCGGAGTTGAGCCTCCAAGGAGTGCCCCCCGCACCTGGGCCAGGCCCCATTCACTTGCCGGAGGTTGACCTGGTGGCTGCAGGGCCCCAAAGGCTTGCAGGGGGTCGTCCTGGTGGCTGCAAGGCCCAAATCGCTTGCCTGGGGTTGACCTGGTGGCTGCAGGGCCCCATAGGCTTGCAGGGGGTTGTCCTGGTGGCTACAAGGCCCCATTCACTTACCTCGTGTTGACCTGGCATCTGCAAGGCCCCATTTGCTTTCCTGGGGTTGTTCTGGGCTCCAAAAGTTCCCCTAGGCATGCCTTGGGTTGACCTGGTGACCGGACTTGCTGCCGCCCTGGGCTTCACTCCCTAAAAACCAACGGGAGTGCGGATGCAGGACCCTCACAACCGCCAGGGGCTTAAGCCTCCATCACGTGCCCCCCCCCATGGGCTTAATCCTCCAACAAGTGCCCCCCCCACCTGGGCCAGGCCCCATTCCCTTCCCAGGCTTCACCTGGTGGCTGCAAGGCCGCATTCGCTTTACCTGGGGTTGACCTGTTGGCTGCAAGGCCCCATTCGCATTCCTGGGTTTGCCTTGGTGCCTGCTAGGTCCCATTCGCTTGCCTTGGGTTGACCTGGTGGCTGCAAGGCCCCATTCGCTTGCCTGGGCTTGACCTGGGCTTCAAAAATCCCCCTAGGCATGCCTGGGGTTGTCCTGGAGCTTGGACTTGCTGCCGCACTTGGGCTTCACTCCCAAAGAACCACCGGGAGTGCGGACGTAGGACCCCCACAAGCACCAGGGCCTTAAGCTTCCATCAAGTGCCCCCCGCATCCGGAGTTGAGCCTCCAAGGAGTGCCCCCCGCACCTGGGCCAGGCCCCATTCACTTGTCTGAGGTTGACCTGGTGGCTGCAGGGCCCCAAAGGCTTGCAGGGGGTCGTCCTGGTGGCTGCAAGGCCCCACTCGTTTGCCTGGGGTTGACCTGGTGGCTGCAAGGCCCCAATCGCTTGCCTGGGGTTGACCTGGTGGCTGCAGGGCCCCATAGGCTTGCAGGGGGTTGTCCTGGTGGCTACAAGGCCCCATTCACTTACCTCGTGTTGACCTGGCATCTGCAAGGCCCCATTTGCTTGCCTGGGGTTGTTCTGGGCTCCAAAAGTTCCCCTAGGCATGCCTTGGGTTGACCTGGTGACCGGACTTGCTGCCGCCCTGGGCTTCACTCCCTAAAAACCACCGGGAGTGCGGACGCAGGACCCAACAACCGCCAGGGGCTTAAGCCTCCATCAAGTGCCCCCCCCACACCCGCTTAAGCCTCCAACAAGTGCCCCCCCCACCTGGGCCAGGCCCCATTCCCTTCCCAGGCTTGACCTTGTGGCTGCAAGGCCCCATTCGCTTGCCTTGGGTTTACCTGGTGGCTGCAAGGCCCCATTCGCTTGCCTGGGCTTGACCTGGGCTCTAAAATTCCGCCTAGGTATGCCTGGGGTTGTCCTGGAGCCCGGAATTGCTGCCTCCATTTGGCTTCACTCCCAAAGAACCACCGGGAGTGCGGACGCAGGACCCCCACAACCACCAGGGCCTTAAGCTTCCATCAAGTGCCCCCCGCATCCGGACTTAAGCCTCCAAGGAGTGCCCCCCGCACCTAGGCCAGGCCCCATTCACTTGCCTGAGGTTGACCTGGTGGCTGCAGGGCCCCAAAGGCTTGCAGGGGGTCGACCTGGTGGCTGCAAGGCCCCATTCGCATTCCTGGGTTTGCCTTGGTGCCTGCTAGGTCCCATTCGCTTGCCTTGGGTTGACCTGGTGGCTGCAAGGCCCCATTCGCTTGCCTGGGCTTGACCTGGGCTTCAAAAATCCCCCTAGGCATGCCTGGGGTTGTCCTGGAGCTTGGACTTGCTGCCGCACTTGGGCTTCACTCCCAAAGAACCACCGGGAGTGCGGACGTAGGACCCCCACAAGCACCAGGGCCTTAAGCTTCCATCAAGTGCCCCCCGCATCCGGAGTTGAGCCTCCAAGGAGTGCCCCCCGCACCTGGGCCAGGCCCCATTCACTTGTCTGAGGTTGACCTGGTGGCTGCATGGCCCCAAAGGCTTGCAGGGGGTCATCCTGGTGGCTGCAAGGCCCCACTCGTTTGCCTGTGGTTGACCTGGTGGCTGCAAGGCCCCAATCGCTTGCCTGGGGTTGACCTGGTGGCTGCAGGGCCCCATAGGCTTGCAGGGGTTTGTCCTGGTGGATACAAGGCCCCATTCACTTACCTCGTGTTGACCTGGCGTCTGCATGGCCCCATTTGCTTGCCTGGGGTTGTCCTGGGCTCCAAAAGTTCCCCTAGGCATGCCTTGGGTTGACCTGGTGACCGGACTTGCTGCCGCCCTGGGCTTCACTCCCTAAAAACCACCGGGAGTGCGGACGCAGGATCCAACAACCGCCAGGGGCTTAAGCCTCCATCAAGTGCCCCCCCCACACCCGCTTAAGCCTCCAACAAGTGCCCCCCACACCTGGGCCAGGCCCCATTCCCTTCCCAGGCTTGACCTTGTGGCTGCAAGGCCCCATTCGCTTCCCTTGGGTTTACCTGGTGGCTGCAAGGCCCCATTCGCTTGCCTGGGCTTGACCTGAGCTCTAAAATTCCGCCTAGGTATGCCTGGGGTTGTCCTGGAGCCCGGAATTGCTGCCTCCATTTGGCTTCACTCCCAAAGAACCACCGGGAGTGCGGACGCAGGACCCCCACAACCACCAGGGCCTTAAGCTTCCATCAAGTGCCCCCCCCATCCGGACTTAAGCCTCCAAGCATTGCCCCCCGCACCTAGGCCAGGCCCCATTCACTTGCCTGAGGTTGACCTGGTGGCTGCAGGGTCCCAAAGGCTTGCAGGGGGTCGACCTGGTGGCTACAAGGCAACACTCGCTTGCCCGGGTTTGACCTGGTGGCTGCAAGGCACCACTCGCTTGCCTGGGGTTGTCCTGGGCTCCAAAAGTTCCCCTAGGCATGCCTTGGGTTGACCTGGTGACCGGACTTGCTGCCGCCCTGGGCTTCACTCCCTAAAAACCACCGGGAGTGCGGATGCAGGACCCTCACAACCGCCAGGGGCTTAAGCCTCCATCACGTGCCCCCCCCCCACGGGCTTAAGCCTCCAACAAGTGCCCCCCCCACCTGGGCCAGGCCCCATTCCCTTCCCAGGTTTCACCTGGTGGCTGCAAGGCCGCATTCGCTTACCTGGGGTTGACCTGTTGGCTGCAAGGCCCCATTCGCATTCCTGGGTTTGCCTTGGTGCCTGCTAGGTCCCATTCGCTTGCCTTGGGTTGACCTGGTGGCTGAAAGGCCCCATTCGCTTGCCTGGGCTTGACCTGGGCTTCAAAAATCCCCCTAGGCATGCCTGGGGTTGTCCTGGAGCTTGGACTTGCTGCCGCACTTGGGCTTCACTCCCAAAGAACCACCGGGAGTGCGGACGCAGGACCCCCACAACCACCAGGGCCTTAAGCTTCCATCAAGTGCCCCCAGCATCCGGAGTTGAGCCTCCAAGGAGTGCCCCCCGCACCTGGGGCAGGCCCCATTCACTTGTCTGAGGTTGACCTTGTGGCTGCAGGGCCCCAAAGGCTTGCAGGGGGTCATCCTGGTGGCTGCAAGGCCCCACTCGTTTGCCTGGGGTTGACCTGGTTTCTCCAAGGCCCCAATCGCTTGCCTGGGGTTGACCTGGTGGCTGCAGGGCCCCATAGGCTTGCAGGGGGTTGTCCTGGTGGATACAAGGCCCCATTCACTTACCTCGTGTTGACCTGGCGTCTGCATGGCCCCATTTGCTTGCCTGGGGTTGTCCTGGGCTCCAAAAGTTGCCCTAGGCATGCCTTGGGTTGACCTGGTGACCGGACTTGCTGCCGCCCTGGGCTTCACTCCCTAAAAACCACCGGGAGTGCGGACGCAGGATCCAACAACCGCCAGGGGCTTAAGCCTCCATCAAGTGCCCCCCGACACCCGCTTAAGCCTCCAACAAGTGCCCCCCACACCTGGGACAGGCCCCATTCCCTTCCCAGGCTTGACCTTGTGGCTGCAAGGCCCCATTCGCTTGCCTTGGGTTTACCTGGTGGCTGCAAGGCCCCATTCGCTTGCCTGGGCTTGACCTGAGCTCTAAAATTCCGCCTAGGTATGCCTGGGGTTGTCCTGGAGCCCGGAATTGCTGCCTCCATTTGGCTTCACTCCCAAAGAACCACCGGGAGTGCGGACGCAGGACCCCCACAACCACCAGGGCCTTAAGCTTCCATCAAGTGCCCCCCCCATCCGGACTTAAGCCTCCAAGCAGTGCCCCCCGCACCTAGGCCAGGCCCCATTCACTTGCCTGAGGTTGACCTGGTGGCTGCAGGGCCCCAAAGGCTTGCAGGGGGTCGACCTGGTGGCTACAAGGCACCACTCGCTTGCCCGGGTTTGACCTGGTGGCTGCAAGGCCCCAGTCGCTTGCCTGGGGTTGTCCTGGGCTCCAAAAGTTCCCCTAGGCATGCCTTGGGTTGACCTGGTGACCGGACTTGCTGCCGCCCTGGGCTTCACTCCCTAGAAACCACCGGGAGTGTGGATGCAGGACCCTCACAATCGCCAGGGCCTTAAGCCTCCATTACGTGCCCCCCCCCACGGGCTTAATCCTCCAACAAGTGCCCCCCCCACCTGGGCCAGGCCCCATACCCTTCCCAGGCTTCACCTGGTGGCTGCAAGGCCGCATTCGCTTACCTGGGGTTGACCTGCTGGCTGCAAGGCCCCATTCGCATACCTGGGTTTGCCTTGGTGTCTGCTAGGTCCCATTCGCTTGCCTTGGGTTGACCTGGTGGCTGCAAGGCCCCATTCGCTTGCCTGGGCTTGACCTGGGCTCCAAAAATCCCCCTAGGCATGCCTGGGTTTGTCCTGGAGCTTGGACTTGCTGCCGCACTTGGGCTTCACTCCCAAAGAACCACCGGGAGTGTGGACGTAGGACCCCCACAACCACCAGGGCCTTAAGCTTCCATCAAGTGCCCCCAGCATCCGGAGTTGAGCCTCCAAGGAGTGCCCCCCGCACCTGGGCCAGGCCCCATTCACTTGCCTGAGGGTGACCTGGTGGCTGCAGGGCCCCATTTGCTTGCCTGTGGTTGTCTTGGGCTCCAAAAGTTCCCCTAGGCATGCCTTGGGTTGACCTGGTGACCGGACTTGCTGCCGCCCTGGGCTTCACTCCCTAAAAACCACCGGGAGTGCGGACGCAGGACCCAACAACCGCCAGGGGCTTAAGCCTCCAACAAGTGCCCTCCACACCTGGGCCAGGCCCCATTCCCTTCCCAGGCTTGACCTTGTGGCTGCAAGGCCCCATTCGCTTGCCTTGGGTTTACCTGGTGGCTGCAAGGCCCCATTCGCTTGCCTGGGCTTGACCTGGGCTCTGAAATTCCGCCTAGGTATGCCTGGGGTTGTCCTGGAGCCCGGAATTGCTGCCTCCATTTGGCTTCACTCCCAAAGAACCACCGGGAGTGCGGACGCAGGACCCCCACAACCACCAGGGCCTTAGGCTTCCATCAAGTGCTCCCCCCATCCGGACTTAAGCCTCCAAGGAGTGCCCCCCGCAACTAGGCCAGGCCCCATTCACTTGCCTGAGGTTGACCTGGTGGCTGCAGGGCCCCAAAGGCTGGCAGGGGGTCGACCTGGTGGCTGCAAGGCACCACTCGCTTGCCCGGGTTTGACCTGGTGGCTGCAAGGCCCCAGTCGCTTGCCTGGGGTTGTCCTGGGCTCCAAAAGTTCCCCTAGGCATGCCTTGGGTTGACCTGGTGACCGGACTTGCTGCCGCCCTGGGCTTCACTCCCTAAAAACCACCAGGAGTGCGGATGCAGGACCCTCACAACCGCCAGGGGCTTAAGCCTCCATCACGTGCCCCCCCGCCACGGGCTTAAGCCTCCAACAAGTGCCCCCCCCACCTGGGCCAGGCCCCATTCCCTTCCCAGGCTTCACCTGGTGGCTGCAAGGCCGCATTCGCTTTACCTGGGGTTGACCTGTTGGCTGCAAGGCCCCATTCGCATTCCTGGGTTTGCCTTGGTGCCTGCTAGGTCCCATTCGCTTGCCTTGGGTTGACCTGGTGGTTGCAAGGCCCCATTCGCTTGCCTGGGCTTGACCTGGGCTTCAAAAATCCCCCTAGGCATGCCTGGGGTTGTCCTGGAGCTTGGACTTGCTGCCGCACTTGGGCTTCACTCCCAAAGAACCACCGGGAGTGCGGACGTAGGACCCCCACAAGCACCAGGGCCTTAAGCTTCCATCAAGTGCCCCCCGCATCCGGAGTTGAGCCTCCAAGGAGTGCCCCCCGCACCTGGGCCAGGCCCCATTCACTTGTCTGAGGTTGACCTGGTGGCTGCAGGGCCCCAAAGGCTTGCAGGGGGTCGTCCTGGTGGCTGCAAGGCCCCACTCGTTTGCCTGGGGTTGTCCTGGTGGCTGCAAGGCCCCAATCGCTTGCCTGGGGTTGACCTGGTGGCTGCAGGGCCCCATAGGCTTGCAGGGGGTTGTCCTGGTGGCTACAAGGCCCCATTCACTTACCTCGTGTTGATCTGGCGTCTGCATGGCCCCATTTGCTTGCCTGGGGTTGTCCTGGGCTCCAAAAGTTCCCCTAGGCATGCCTTGGGTTGACCTGGTGACCGGACTTGCTGCCGCCCTGGGCTTCACTCCCTAAAAACCACCGGGAGTGCGGACGCAGGACCCAACAACCGCCAGGGGCTTAAGCCTCCATCAAGTGCCCCCCCCACACCCGCTTAAGCCTCCAACAAGTGCCCCCCCCACCTGGGCCAGGCCCCATTCCCTTCCCCTGGCTTGACCTTGTGGCTGCAAGGCCCCATTCGCTTGCCTGGGCTTGACCTGGGCTCTAAAATTCCGCCTAGGTATGCCTGGGGTTGTCCTGGAGCCCGGAATTGCTGCCTCCATTTGGCTTCACTCCCAAAGAACCACCGGGAGTGCGGACGCAGGACCCCCACAACCACCAGGGCCTTAAGCTTCCATCAAGTGCCCCCCCATCCGGACTTAAGCCTCCAAGCAGTGCCCCCCGCACCTAGGCCAGGCCCCATTCACTTGCCTGAGGTTGACCTGGTGGCTGCAGGGCCCCAAAGGCTTGCAGGGGGTCGACCTGGTGGCTGCAAGGCACCACTCACTTGCCCGGGTTTGACCTGGTGGCTGCAAGGCCCCAGTCGCTTGCCTGGGGTTGTCCTGGGCTCCAAAAGTTCCCCTAGGCATGCCTTGGGTTGACCTGGTGACCGGACTTGCTGCCGCCCTGGGCTTCACTCCCTAAAAACCACCGGGAGTGCGGATGCAGGACCCTCACAACCGCCAGGGGCTTAAGCCTCCATCACGTGCCCCCCCCCCACGGGCTTAAGCCTCCAGCAAGTGCCCCCCCCACCTGGGCCAGGCCCCATTCCCTTCCCAGGCTTGACCTGGTGGTTGCAAGGCCGCATTCGCTTACCTGGGGTTGACCTGTTGGCTGCAAGGCCCCATTCGCATTCCTGGGTTTGCCTTGCAGCCTGCTAGGTCCCATTCGCTTGCCTTGGGTTGACCTGGTGGCTGCAAGGCCCCATTCGCTTGCCTGGGCTTGACCTGGGCTTCAAAAATCCCCCTAGGCATGCCTGGGGTTGTCCTGGAGCTTGGACTTGCTGCCGCACTTGGGCTTCACTCCCAAAGAACCACCGGGAGTGCGGACGTAGGACCCCCACAAGCACCAGGGCCTTAAGCTTCCATCAAGTGCCCCCCGCATCCGGAGTTGAGCCTCCAAGGAGTGCCCCCCGCACCTGGGCCAGGCCCCATTCACTTGTCTGAGGTTGACCTGGTGGCTGCATGGCCCCAAAGGCTTGCAGGGGGTCATCCTGGTGGCTGCAAGGCCCCACTCGTTTGCCTGGGGTTGACCTGGTGGCTGCAAGGCCCCAATCGCTTGCCTGGGGTTGACCTGGTGGCTGCAGGGCCCCATAGGCTTGCAGGGGGTTGTCCTGGTGGATACAAGGCCCCATTCACTTACCTCGTGTTGACCTGGCGTCTGCATGGCCCCATTTGCTTGCCTGGGGTTGTCCTGGGCTCCAAAAGTTCCCCTAGGCATGCCTTGGGTTGACCTGGTGACCGGACTTGCTGCCGCCCTGGGCTTCACTCCCTAAAAACCACCGGGAGTGCGGACGCAGGATCCAACAACCGCCAGGGGCTTAAGCCTCCATCAAGTGCCCCCCCCCACACCCGCTTAAGCCTCCAACAAGTGCCCCCCACACCTGGGCCAGGCCCCATTCCCTTCCCAGGCTTGACCTTGTGGCTGCAAGGCCCGATTCGCTTGCCTTGGGTTTACCTGGTGGCTGCAAGGCCCCATTCGCTTGCCTGGGCTTGACCTGAGCTCTAAAATTCCGCCTAGGTATGCCTGGGGTTGTCCTGGAGCCCGGAATTGCTGCCTCCATTTGGCTTCACTCCCAAAGAACCACCGGGAGTGCGGACGCAGGACCCCCACAACCACCAGGGCCTTAAGCTTCCATCAAGTGCCCCCCCCATCCGGACTTAAGCCTCCAAGCAGTGCCCCCCGCACCTAGGCCAGGCCCCATTCACTTGCCTGAGGTTGATCTGGTGGCTGCAGGGCCCGAAAGGCTTGCAGGGGGTCGACCTGGTGGCTACAAGGCAACACTCGCTTGCCCGGGTTTGACCTGGTGGCTGCAAGGCCCCAGTCGCTTGCCTGGGGTTGTCCTGGGCTCCAAAAGTTCCCCTAGGCATGCCTTGGGTTGACCTGGTGACCGGACTTGCTGCCGCCCTGGGCTTCACTCCCTAAAAACCACCGGGAGTGCGGATGCAGGACCCTCACAACCGCCAGGGGCTTAAGCCTCCATTACGTGCCCCCCCCCACGGGCTTAATCCTCCAACAAGTGCCCCCCCCACCTGGGCCAGGCCCCATTCCCTTCCCAGGCTTGACCTGCTGGCTGCAAGGCCGCATTCGCTTTACCTGGGGTTGACCTGTTGGCTGCAAGGCCCCATTCGCATTCCTGGGTTTGCCTTGGTGCCTGCTAGGTCCCATTCGCTTGCCTTGGGTTGACCTGGTGGCTGCAAGGCCCCATTCGCTTGCCTGGGCTTGACCTGGGCTTCAAAAATCCCCCTAGGCATGCCTGGGGTTGTCCTGGAGCTTGGACTTGCTGCCGCACTTGGGCTTCACTCCCAAAGAACCACCGGGAGTGCGGACGTAGGACCCCCACAAGCACCAGGGCCTTAAGCTTCCATCAAGTGCCCCCCGCATCCGGAGTTGAGCCTCCAAGGAGTGCCCCCCGCACCTGGGCCAGGCCCCATTCACTTGTCTGAGGTTGACCTGGTGGCTCCAGGGCCCCAAAGGCTTGCAGGGGGTCGTCCTGGTGGCTGCAAGGCCCCACTCATTTGCCTGGGGTTGACCTGGTGGCTGCAAGGCCCCAATCGCTTGCCTGGGGTTGACCTGGTGGCTGCAGGGCCTCATAGGCTTGCAGGGGGTTGTCCTGGTGGCTACAAGGCCCCATTCACTTACCTTGTGTTGACCTGGCATCTGCAAGGCCCCATTTGCTTGCCTGGGGTTGTTCTGGGCTCCAAAAGTTCCCCTAGGCATGCCTTGGGTTGACCTGGTGACCGGACTTGCTGCCGCCCTGGGCTTCACTCCCTAAAAACCACCGGGAGTGCGGACGCAGGACCCAACAACCGCCAGGGGCTTAAGCCTCCATCAAGTGCCCCCCCCACACCCGCTTAAGCCTCCAACAAGTGCCCCCCACACCTGGGCCAGGCCCCATTCCCTTCCCAGGCTTCACCTGGTGGCTGCAAGGCCCCATTCGCTTGCCTTGGGTTTACCTGGTGGCTGCAAGGCCCCATTCGCTTGCCTGGGCTTGACCTGGGCTCTAAAATTCCGCCTAGGTATGCCTGGGGTTGTCCTGGAGCCCGGAATTGCTGCCTCCATTTGGCTTCACTCCCAAAGAACCACCGGGAGTGCGGACGCAGGACCCCCACAACCACCAGGGCCTTAAGCTTCCATCAAGTGCCCCCCGCATCCGGACTTAGGCCTCCAAGGAGTGCCCCCCGCACCTAGACCAGGCCCCATTCACTTGCCTGAGGTTGACCTGGTGGCTGCAGGGCCCCAAAGGCTTGCAGGGGGTCGACCTGGTGGCTGCAAGGCACCACTCGCTTGCCCGGGTTTGACCTGGTTTCTGCAAGGCCCCAGTCGCTTGCCTGGGGTTGTCCTGGGCTCCAAAAGTTCCCCTAGGCATGCCTTGGGTTGACCTGGTGACCGGACTTGCTGCCGCCCTGGGCTTCACTCCCTAAAAACCACCGGGAGTGCGGATGCAGGACCCTCACAACCGCCAGGGGCTTAAGCCTCCATCAAGTGCCCCCCCCCCCACGGGCTTAAGCCTCCAACAAGTGCCCCCCCCACCTGGGCCAGGCCCCATTCCCTTCCCAGGCTTCACCTGGTGGCTGCAAGGCCGCATTCGCTTACCTGGGGTTGACCTGCTGGCTGCAAGGCCCCATTCGCATACCTGGGTTTGCCTTGGTGTCTGCTAGGACCCATTCGCTTGCCTTGGGTTGACCTGGTGGCTGCAAGGCCCCATTCGCTTGCCTGGGCTTGACATGGGCTCCAAAAATCCCCCTAGGCATGCCTGGGGTTGTCCTGGAGCTTGGACTTGCTGCCGCACTTGGGCTTCACTCCCAAAGAACCACCGGGAGTGCGGACGTAGGACCCCCACAAGCACCAGGGCCTTAAGCTTCCATCAAGTGCCCCCCGCATCCGGAGTTGAGCCTCCAAGGAGTGCCCCCTGCACCTGGGCCAGGCCCCATTCACTTGCTTGAGGTTGACCTGGTGGCTGCAGGGCCCCAAAGGCTTGCAGGGGGTCGTCCTGGTGGCTGCAAGGCCCCAATCGCTTGCCTGGGGTTGACCTGGTGGCTGCAAGGCCCCAATCGCTTGCCTGGGGTTGACCTGGTGGCTGCAGGGCCCCATAGGCTTGCAGGGGGTTGTCCTGGTGGCTACAAGGCCCCATTCACATACCTCATGTTGACCTGACATCTGCAAGGCCCCATTTGCTTGCCTGGGGTTGTTCTGGGCTCCAAAAGTTCCCCTAGGCATGCCTTGGGTTGAGCTGGTGACCGGACTTGCTGCCGCCGTGGGCTTCACTCCCTAAAAACCACCGGGAGTGCGGATGCAGGACCCAAGAACCGCCAGGGGCTTAAGCCTCCATCAAGTGCCCCCCCCACACCCGCTTAAGCCTCCAACCAGTGCCCCCCACACCTGGGCCAGGCCCCATTCCCTTCCCAGGCTTGACCTTGTGGCTGCAAAGCCCCATTCGCTTGCCTTGGGTTTACCTGGTGGCTGCAAGGCCCCATTCGCTTGCCTGGGCTTGACCTGGGCTCTAAAATTCCGCCTAGGTATGCCTGGGGTTGTCCTGGAGCCCGGAATTGCTGCCTCCATTTGGCTTCACTCCCAAAGAACCACCGGGAGTGCGGACGCAGGACCCCCACAACCACCAGGGCCTTAAGCTTCCATCAAGTGCCCCCCGCATCCGGACTTAAGCCTCCAAGGAGTGCCCCCCGCACCTAGGCCAGGCCCCATTCACTTGCCTGAGGTTGCCCTGGTGGCTGCAGGGCCCCAAAGGCTTGCAGGGGGTCGACCTGGTGGCTGCAAGGCACCACTCACTTGCCCGGGTTTGACCAGGTGGCTGCAAGGCCCCAGCCGCTTGCCTGGGGTTGTCCTGGGCTCCAAAAGTTCCCCTAGGCATGCCTTGGGTTGACCTGGTGACCGGACTTGCTGCCGCCCTGGGCTTCACTCCCTAAAAACCACCGGGAGTGCGGATGCAGGACCCTCACAACCGCCAGGGGCTTAAGCCTCCATCACGTGCCCCCCCCCCACGGGCTTAAGCCTCCAACAAGTGCCCCCCCCACCTGGGCCAGGCCCCATTCCCTTCCCAGGCTTGGCCTGGTGTTTGCAAGGCCGCATTCGCTTACCTGGGGTTGACCTGTTGGCTGCAAGGCCCCATTCGCATTCCTGGGTTTGCCTTGGTGCCTGCTAGGTCCCATTCGCTTGCCTTGGGTTGACCTGGTGGCTGCAAGGCCCCATTCGCTTGCCTGGGCTTGACCTGGGCTTCAAAAATCCCCCTAGGCATGCCTGGGGTTGTCCTGGAGCTTGGACTTGCTGCCGCACTTGGGCTTCACTCCCAAAGAACCACCGGGAGTGCGGACGTAGGACCCCCACAACCACCAGGGCCTTAAGCTTCCATCAAGTGCCCCCCGCATCCGGAGTTGAGCCTCCAAGGAGTGCCTCCCGCACCTGGGCCAGGCCCCATTCACTTGTCTGAGGTTGACCTGGTGGCTGCAGGGCCCCAAAGGCTTGCAGGCGGTCATCCTGGTGACTGCAAGGCCCCACTCGTTTGCCTGGGGTTGACCTGGTGGCTGCAAGGCCCCAATCGTTTGCCTGGGGTTGACCTGGTGGCTGCAGGGCCCCATAGGCTTGCAGGGGGTTGTCCTGGTGGATACAAGGCCCCATTCACTTACCTCGTGTTGACCTGGCATCTGCATGGCCCCATTTGCTTGCCTGGGGTTGTCCTGGGCTCCAAAAGTTCCCCTAGGCATGCCTTGGGTTGACCTGGTGACCGGACTTGCTGCCGCCCTGGGCTTCACTCCCTAAAAACCACCGGGAGTGCGGACGCAGGATCCAACAACCGCCAGGGGCTTAAGCCTCCATCAAGTGCCCCCCCCACACCCGCTTAAGCCTCCAACAAGTGCCCCCCACACCTGGGCCAGGCCCCATTCCCTTCCCAGGCTTGACCTTGTGGCTGCAAGGCCCGATTCGCTTGCCTTGGGTTTACCTGGTGGCTGCAAGGCCCCATTCGCTTGCCTGGGCTTGACCTGAGCTCTAAAATTCCGCCTAGGTATGCCTGGGGTTGTCCTGGAGCCCGGAATTGCTGCCTCCATTTGGCTTCACTCCCAAAGAACCACCGGGAGTGCGGACGCAGGACCCCCACAACCACCAGGGCCTTAAGCTTCCATCAAGTGCCCCCCCCATCCGGACTTAAGCCTCCAAGCAGTGCCCCCCGCACCTAGGCCAGGCCCCATTCACTTGCCTGAGGTTGACCTGGTGGCTGCAGGGCCCCAAAGGCTTGCAGGGGGTCGACCTGGTGGCTACAAGGCAACACTCGCTTGCCCGGGTTTGACCTGGTGGCTGCAAGGCCCCAGTCGCTTGCCTGGGGTTGTCCTGTGCTCCAAAAGTTCCCCTAGGCATGCCTTGGGTTGACCTGGTGACCGGACTTGCTGCCGCCCTGGGCTTCACTCCCTAAAAACCACCGGGAGTGCGGATGCAGGACCCTCACAACCGCCAGGGGCTTAAGCCTCCATTACGTGCCCCCCCCCACGGGCTTAATCCTCCAACAAGTGCCCCCCCCACCTGGGCCAGGCCCCATTCCCTTCCCAGGCTTGACCTGCTGGCTGCAAGGCCGCATTCGCTTACCTGGGGTTGACCTGCTGGCTGCAAGGCCCCATTCGCATACCTGGGTTTGCCTTGGTGTCTGCTAGGTCCCATTCGCTTGCCTTGGGTTGACCTGGTGGCTGCAAGGCCCCATTCGCTTGCCTGGGCTTGACCTGGGCTCCAAAAATCCCCCGAGGCATGCCTGGGGTTGTCCTGGAGCTTGGACTTGCTGCCGCACTTGGGCTTCACTCCCAAAGAACCACCGGGAGTGCGGACGTAGGACCCCCAGAACCACCAGGGCCTTAAGCTTCCATCAAGTGCCCCCAGCATCCGTAGTTGAGCCTCCAAGGAGTGCCCCCCGCACCTGGGCCAGGCCCCATTCACTTGCCTGAGGGTGACCTGGTGGCTGCAGGGCCCCAAAGGCTTGCAGGGGGTCGTCCTGGTGGCTGCAAGGCCCCACTCGTTTGCCTGGGGTTGACCTGGTGGCTGCAAGGCCCCAATCGCTTGCCTGGGGTTGACCTGGTGGCTGCAGGGCCCCATAGGCTTGCAGGGGGTTGTCCTGGTGGCTACAAGGCCCCATTCACTTACCTCGTGTTGACCTGGCGTCTGCAAGGCCCCATTTGCTTGCGTGGGGTTGTCCTGGGCTCCAAAAGTTCCCCTAGGCATGCCTTGGGTTGACCTGGTGACCGGACTTGCTGCCGCCCTGGACTTCACTCCCTAAAAACCACCGGGAGTGCGGACGCAGGACCCAACAACCACCAGGGGCTTAAGCCTCCATCAAGTGCCCCCCCCCACACCCGCTTAAACCTCCAACAAGTGCCCCCCCCACCTGGGCCAGGCCCCATTCCCTTCCCAGGCTTGATCTTGTGGCTGCAAGGCCCCATTTGCTTGCCTTGGGTTTACCTGGTGGCTGCAAGGCCCCATTCGCTTGCCTGGGCTTGACCTGGGCTCTCAAATTCCGCCTAGGTATGCCTGGTTTTGTCCTGGAGCCCGGAATTGCTGCCTCCATTTGGCTTCACTCCCAAAGAACCACCGGGAGTGCGGACGCAGGACCCCCACAACCACCAGGGCCTTAAGCTTCCATCAAGTGCCCCCCCGCATCCGGACTTAAGCCTCCAAGGAGTGCCCCCCGCACCTAGGCCAGGCCCCATTCACTTGCCTGAGGTTGACCTGGTGGCTGCAGGGCCCCAAAGGCTTGCAGGGGGTCGACCTGGTGGCTGCAAGGCACCACTCGCTTGCCCGGGTTTGACCTGGTGGCTGGAAGGCACCAGTCGCTTGCCTGGGGTTGTCCTGGGCTCCAAAAGTTCCCCTAGGCATGCCTTGGGTTGACCTGGTGACCAGACTTGCTGCCGCCCTGGGCTTCACTCCCTAAAAACCACCGGGAGTGCGGATGCAGGACCCTCACAACCGCCAGGGACTTAAGCCTCCATCACGTGCCCCCCCCCCATGGGCTTAAGCCTCCAACAAGTGCCCCCCCCACCTGGGCCAGGCCCCATTCCCTTCCCAGGCTTCACCTGGTGGCTGCAAGGCCGCATTCGCTTACCTGGGTTTGACCTGCTGGCTGCAAGGCCCCATTCGCATACCTGGGTTTGCCTTGGTGTCTGCTAGGTCCCATTCGCTTGCCTTGGGTTGACCTGGTGGCTGCAAGGCCCCATTCGCTTGCCTGGGCTTGACCTGGGCTCCAAAAATCCCCCTAGGCATGCCTGGGGCTGTCCTGGAGCTTGGACTTGCAGCCGCACTTGGGCTTCACTCCCAAAGAACCACCGGGAGTGCGGACGTAGGACCCCCAGAACCACCAGGGCCTTAAGCTTCCATCAAGTGCCCCCAGCATCCGGAGTTGAGTCTCCAAGGAGTGCCCCCCGCACCTGGGCCAGGCCCCATTCACTTGCCTGAGGTTGACCTGGTGGCTGCAGGGCCCCAAAGGCTTGAAGGGGGTTGTCCTGGTGGCTGCAAGGCCCCACTCATTTGCCTGGGCTTGACCTGGTGGCTGCAAGGCCCCAATCGCTTGCCTGGGGTTGATCTGGTGGCTGCAGGGCCCCGTAGGCTTGCAGGGGGTTGTCCTGGTGGCTACAAGGCCCCATTCACTTACCTCGTGTTGACCTGGCATCTGCAAGGCCCCATTTGCTTGCCTGGGGTTGTCCTGGGCTCCAAAAGTTCCCCTAGGCATGCCTTGGGTTCACCTGGTGACCGGACTTGCTGCCGCCCTGGGCTTCACTCCCTAAAAACCACCGGGAGTGCAGATGCAGGACCCAACAACCGCCAGGGGCTTAAGCCTCAATCAAGTGCCCCCCCCACACGGGCTTAAGCCTCCAACAAGTGCCCCCCCACCTGGGCCAGGCCCCATTCCCTTCCCAGGATTCACCTGGTGGCTGCAAGGCCGCATTCGCTTACCTGGGGTTGACCTGTTGCCTCCAAGGCCCCATTTGCATTCCTGGGTTTGCCTTGGTGCCTGCTAGGTCCCATTTCCTTGCCTTGGGTTGACCTGGTGGCTGCAAGGCCCCATTCGCTTGCCTGGGCTTGACCTGGGCTCCAAAAATCCCCCTAGGCATGCCTGGGGTTGTCCTGGAGCTTGGACTTGCTGTCGCACTTGGGCTTCACTCCCAAAGAACCACCGGGAGTGCGGACGTAGGACCCCCACAACCACCAGGGCCTTAAGCTTCCATCAAGTGCCCCCCGCATCCGGAGTTGAGCCTCCAAGGAGTGCCCCCCACACCTGGGCCAGGCCCCATTCACTTGCCTGAGGTTGACCTGGTGGCTGCAGGGCCGAAAAGGCTTGCAGGGGGTCGTCCTGGTGGCTGCAAGGCCCCACTCGTTTGCCTGGGGTAGACCTGGTGGCTGCAAGGCCCCAATCGCTTGCCTGGGGTTGACCTGGTGGCTGCAGGGCCCCATAGGCTTGCAGGGGGTTGTCCTGGTGGCTACAAGGCCCCATTCACTTACCTCGTGTTGACCTGGCGTCTGCAAGGCCCCATTTGCTTGCCTGGGGTTGTCCTGGGCTCCAAAAGTTCCCCTAGGCATGCCTTGGCCTGACCTGGTGTCCGGACTTGCTGCCGCCCTGGCCTTCACTCCCTAAAAACCACCGGGAGTGCGGACGCAGGACCCCCACAACCACCAGGGCCTTAAGCTTCCATCAAGTGCCCCCCGCATCCGGAGTTGAGCCTCCAAGGAGTGCCCCCCGCACGTAGGCCAGGCCCCATTCACTTGCCTGAGGTTGACCTGGTGGCTGCAGGGCCCCAAAGGCTTGCAGGGGGTCGACCTGGTGGCTGCAAGGCACCACTCGCTTGCCCGGGTTTGACCTGGTGGCTGCAAGGCCCCAGTCGCTTGCCTGGGGTTGTCCTGGGCTCCAAAAGTTCCCCTAGGCATGCCTTGGGTTGACCTGGTGACCGGACTTGCTGCCGCCCTGGGCTTCACTCCCTAAAAACCACCGGGAGTGCGGACCCAGGACCCCACAACCGCCAGGGGCTTAAGCCTCCATCACGTGCCCCCCCCACGGGCTTAAGCCTCCAACAAGTGCCCCCCCCACCTGGGCCAGGCCCCATTCCCTTCCCAGGCTTGACCTTGTGGCTGCAAGGCCCCATTCGCTTGCCTTGGATTTACCTGGTGGCTGCAAGACCCCATTCGCTTGTCTGGGCTTGACCTGGGCTCCAAAAATCCTCCTAGGCATGCCTGGGGTTGTCCTGGAGCCCGGAATTGCTGCCTCCATTTGGCTTCACTCCCAAAGAACCAACGGGAGTGCGGACGTAGGACCCCCACAACCACCAGGGCCTTAAGCTTCCATCAAGTGCCCCCCGCACCTGGGCCAGGCCCCATTCACTTGCCTGAGGTTGACCTGGTGGCTGCAAGGCCCCAATCGCTTGCCTGGGGTTGACCTGGTGGCTGCAGGGCCCCATAGGCTTGCAGGCGGTTGTCCTGGTGGCTACAAGACCCCATTCACTTACCTCGTGTTGATCTGGCGTCTGCAAGGCCCCATTTGCTTGCCTGGGGTTGTCTTGGGCTCCAAAAGTTCCCCTAGGCATGCCTTGGGTTGACCTGGTGACCGGACTTGCTGCCGCCCTGGGCTTCACTCCCTAAAAACCACCGGGAGTGCGGATGCAGGACCCTCACAACCGCCAGGGGCTTAAGCCTCCATCACGTGCCCCCCCTCCACGGGCTTAAGCCTCCAACAAGTGCC